>NW_014569621.1:560576-631477 GCF_001313835.1 Polistes canadensis
AGAGAGAGAGAGAGAGAGAGAGAGAGAGAGAGGTACTCCAAACACCCCGTATAGCTTATATACGATATACACGAAATATATCCCTATGACTCATGAATGCTAGATTTTTAATAAGAAAATGTACCGAAGCTTTTATTTGATGCATGTAATCCTGATGTACAAAGTATCCGAACGAGATTACAACATTCCTAACCAAACTCGCCATAGCATGTTCGATAACCGTGCTGATAAATAAAAAGTTGTTTCAGAGAGAGAGAGAGTAAAGCATTAGTGAAATAAAAGAAGTAATGTAGGATACATGAAATATTTCCAATAAAATATTCGAGAAATATTCGAGAAATATCGATCTAACGGGGAGAGATCGTCGTATACGTATTCAAAAAAAAAAAAAGAAAAAAAAAAGAAATAAAACTATCTACTTGGATAAAAATGTAGGAGAAAAAAAGAAAGTCGGTCAATTGCACTAAAGATTTACGAAGGTTGCGAACAGTTCCTTCCGTTCACCTTTCCCATCAACCGGAATGAGTTTTATCGTCGTTCGCATAAGTTTGTGACTCGTGAAAAAGAAATCAGTAGAATCGGCTATTGTAAAAAGCTTTTCCCGGATAAGTAAAACATTTCTCTCTTTTCCTTCTCGTCCAACGAGTAAGATAATTCACGCTCTCCTCAGATGTTCACTTCAATCTCTTGGCGAATATTTGAAGAGGCCAGATCAAAGCCCGTCTGGTCAATTTCATCAACATTTGAATACGAGCCTCTCTTACCATCTCTTTCTATCTTTCGGTCTTCCCAAAACGACTCCCGACTCTTTAGATCTCTTTGCCTCCGCGGACAGGCAGTCTGCGAAAAGAGCATGGCCCCGGTGAGAAAGAGAAAGAAGGAAAAGGAGAGATAGAAACAGATAGAGGGAGAGAAACAGATGAAACAGATATAGACGAAACGGAATGGTAGAAAGAGACGTAGAGAAAAGCTGTAGAGACAGAGCCCCTACTGGATAGAGGTTGAAAACTTTTCAAAAGTGTTGCTTGGAACGAGAAAGCGTTAGACGAATCCACCGATAAACACAGAAGCTGAGCGCGTTCCAAAAGACATTCCTCTACTGTTGCGCTGACCTTTTTGCCAGTTTCCACGAATTTTCGCCGTTGAAAATCCTTCGAGTGGCGAACTTGCATTTCGTAAGACAAAAAGGTCTTTGCCGACCACTCGCTTCAAGTCTTTCTTCTTATCCTTTCACTTCGATTCGAATTCTTTCATATTTTAAGTACAAGGATTGAACCATACGCGTTGTAAGCAACGATTTCGATTTATTCCTTTTTATTTTTTTTTTCTTTTATTCCTATCCTTTCTTTTCTCATATTTTATTTGATTTTATTCTTCATGATTCTTTCCGTCGCGTTAAGCAGATAGATACGCGGGCTGTTTTAAGAAAGGGAGAATTAAGGGCGCGGGCACTGGCGCGGGCGCGATCAAAGCGTAATTTTAATTAGGCAGATTATATGGAAAGATAAAAATTATTAAAATTATTGCCTTAATGAAAGGGAGCCTCCGCGCCTGGTTTAGGAAGGGACGCGTAATTAAACGCCGGCAGGAACTACCCTTGTCGAGGGTTGTATCAGTGCTGATTACACAGACACGATTGGAGTACCGAGTTCGAGCGAGTGGCCTACAAAATCATCTAATACCTATATATTTATTAGTACCACGTAGAAAGAGGATTGATGGGGGATCATTTTCCAAATTACCTTCTCTTTATACGTGTTTTAACTAAAATCAATTTGTTCAATAATTAACAAATGTACGTTAATAAAACACGAGATTTATTTTACAGTTATTTTAACTTATTGACATTAGAGTTTTATAGTATAATTTCGAACATCGAATGATTAAAAGCAGCAAACAGTATCATCGACAGTTCGAATTGGCAAAGGAAGTAACAGGGAATTATGATGAGAGAATTATGCCAATAATGGATTTCTTTGATTTCTCTTATTAACGTCAACGACTCGTCTTCGGTCCGAGAAAAGCCAATGGAAGGTCGATAAGAGAGCCGCCCCCTGCTGGTTGGTGGCAGATCAGCCCGCAAACCGCAAGGTGCCACCACACCCCCAAAAACCACCCTCGACACCCCCACGGCCAATGATCGGGCCTAGCTACCCCCAGGACCACAAACCAACCGCAAGACGATGCGCAGAACCGCCACGTTCACGCACGCACCGCGCATTCCGACCGCAAAACAAAATGGTGACTCGACAACGAGACAAGCTTTTCACCGTCGGCTTCTCGTCAACGAAGCCCGCGGATCCAAACGACTTGTCGACCCCGACCCGTCGGATGCCGTCGAACTAATCACCCTAAAAGGGTTCCACTACCAATCTCTAACAATTTCAATCATGTTCTTCGAGAAAACGTCAAATTGCATCGTTTTACTTTCATAAAAATGAATACTACTTATACATTTTTGAAAAGCAAAGCAAGAAAAAAAAAAGAGAAAGGAAAAGTAAAGAAAAAGAAAAGACGGATGAATTCGATCGTTCTTAATGGACGTAACGATTCGAGGAAAGACTCCGCGGATTAATCGTCGTCATCAAAGGTGCATTCAATGAGATGACGAAGAGAGAAATAGCGCTTTATTTCTTTTCTTGCAAACAACAAAAAGAGGAAAGAAAATGAAAAGATAAAAAGATATTAAGAAGAGGATGAGCGAGAGAGAGAGAGAGAGAGAGAGAGAGAGAGAGAGAGAGGTATCGAATAAAAGAAAAAGGAAAAGGAAAAGGAAAGAAAAGGAATGAAAAAGAACGAAAAGAATAAAAAAAGAGAGAAAGAGAGAGAGAGAGCTTTCGTCGGGTCGGTGATAGAGTAGAATTTTTCTGGGTGAGTTCTCACGAGTCTTGGCACCTGACGGAGGAGGTGGGCGAGCTCTGGTGGGTAGGAGCCTGGGGTTCTGAGGTACCCCAGCGTGGCCGTTGTGGCGACGGCAGGGGGATGCCGCACCCGCGCGATGCGTGAGAGACGTGGAAGAGAAGGAGGAAAGAGGAGAACAAGTAGAGAGTGTGAGAGAGAGAGGGGAGGAACGGTAGGTAGATAGGTAGGTAGGTAGGTAGGTAGGAAGGTAGGAAGGAAGGAAGGGAAGTTAGAAAGAGACGGTGGAGGAAGAGGGGAAGGAGGTTAAGGGAGGATGGCTTCGTCGGGTGCCTTCGTTGGCAGAGAAGGAGAGAAAGGGGGCGAGGGGTTTTGAAAGAGGGTCGGTGGTCGAGGTCGAGGCGGAGATAGAGAGGAGAAGGAGGAAAAGGTGGCAAGGGGTTGGGAGGGGTTGAATTGAGGTGAGGAGAAGGAGGTGGTGGCCCTGGGGGTGGGTTGCCTAGCTACCGGCGAGACCCGGCCAAGATACTCCGAGATCTCTCTACTGCTTTACCTCGGGTTCGCATATTTCTCCGTCGGCTTTGACCAGCTTCTTCTTTGATGCTTTTCCGAACCGTCAGCGAATGGATGATGACGAAAAATCAAAATTGCAAACGGTCTTTCCTTACTCTCACTCATATGCTCTATCTACGATAATCTCGAGCATCTACTTTGCGAAATAAGAAGAAAAAGAAGAAGGAGAAGAAGAAGAAGAAGAAGTCTTTGATAACGATCTAAGATTCTCTATGAAAGTGTTTTAATTAAAAGTCGAAAGATTAGTTGAACAAAAATAAAACTCTCTTATAAACTTCTCCTCTTTCTCTTTCTGTTCCTTTTACTCTATGTTGGTTCACTATATTTTTTTCTTTTTTTTTTTTTTTGTATGCTATACAAAGAACCAGATCGTTAACGAAACGTTGACAATTGACTTCGTTGTCCGCTAAGTGTATTATTTTAAATCCCTCGAAACTTTGCCCTCACCCTCAAACTTCTCTCTCTCTATCTCTCTCTCTCTCACACTTCCTCCCTCTCTCTCTCTCTCTCTCTCTCTCTCTCTCTATCTCTCTCCGCGTTTCTCTCCTATCCGATGTGAAATCGGTCGGTTATCGGTTATCGTAATTTTTCCTCGTTGGGGGTTGACTTTCTTAAATAACTTTAAATTGTAGGTCAACCGCTCGGATTTAAATCAACGTGGACGGCGCAAAACCAAATCGATTGTCCGCACACATCGGCCGCGGTTGGTCGAGCGATCGTTATCGTCGTTTTGACGTCGCTACGGGCGACACTTTGGCTCCGATAAAACCAGCTTATCGAAATTCTGTAATCGCGGCTGGACGAGATAAAGCGTAGGAGAGAAAAAGAGAAGAGAGAAATAGACGGAGATAGTCGATAAGCTCCGGGACGAACGGCTCTTTTTTTTTTCTCTCTTTCTTTCTTTCTTTCTTTCTTTTTTTTCCTCTCTGCCCCCGTCCCCACCCCCCGCCAAACCATACAAAGGTTTTTTACTTCTTTTTTTCTTTCGTACTTTTTCACAAGACGAGATACCCGTGTCGCCCTCCGGCGAGTAAAACTGCAAAGATATTTAAGAAGACTCACCCCTTCGGAGTTTCTTCAGCCCTTCCTTCTTAGGGTCGTAAGAAAGTGAAACGTACGCCCCTTCTGGTAAAGTAGCTCACGAAGGAAAATGTCGGTAAGATTTTCTCTAAGAATGTTCAGAAGAGGGAAGAGCAAAAAAAAAAGATTTGTAGAAAAATTGAAAAAAAAAAAAAATTAAGAAAAATCTTAAAACTTCAAAAATTTTGACGATGACGATTAATCAATCAACATGATCAACGATAGTCTTTCAAAGGCCGATAATCAACCGAGATGATCATGGAAGAAACGGGAGGATAAAAATGTGCCAAATGTGGTCGGTAAGAAAGGTAAAGAATATAAGGAAAGTTTCTTAAAGAAGTGGCGCCGTCGGCAGATGAAATTTTAAGACGACGACGACGACTATAGTACTCGAATTCGACGTTTAAGATCGGAGGCGCCGTGATCTAAGAAATACGAAACGATATCTCGAGACGTACGATCTTTTTCTTGTTTCTTTTCGTTCGAGATAATCGACCTTTGTTTCTTTTTTTTTTTTTTTGAATACAATACAATACACCATAGTATAATTAACATAAATAATAATAACGAATACGAATGAGAACGTAAAGAAAAAGAATCTAATTAATGAACAATAATTTGTCGAATACTTAAATAAAACTTGTATTCAAAGTTGATGAAATAAACAAAACGAGATAACATAAGGAGGGGAGCGGGGGGGGGGATCGATTTATCAAGGTCTGGTAATTCCCGGTGGAAAAGCTTTTCCTGAGAATACTTTTTTCCACGAGTCTTTCTCTTTCACGATTAGAGAAAGGTTGTACATACGCATACGTGATGGTAGAAAAGGAGGAAAAGGAGAATGGGGTGGTGGAGGAGTGGGTAGAAGGAGGGTGGGGAAAGGAGTAGATGGGGCCACCCAACCCCCGGCAGTAGGAAGAACAAAGGGTGCATTCACGGTCGGTTAATTTAATCTAAGCAAACATCATATAGATGGTAGAGGGAGGAAGAGAGAATGTGTTTCGCGGAGGTGGCATGGAGCTTCGAGGAGAGGGTTGGAAACTTGGGTGGGTAAGCAGAGAGATGGGAAAACGAAATAGTAGAGAATGAGAGAGATAGATATAGAGAGTGAAGGAAGAGGAGAAGGAGGAGAAGGACGGTGAAGGAAACGGCAGACCGTGGATCTAGATACATACGTAAGTACAAGAGTATTCAAGACGGCGCCGAGGAGCGATGTTTAGCATGTAGATGAAGATCTTGGTAATCAAGGGTTGCGGCCCCCCGGGCATGCTTCGTCAAGTCTCACTTATTTCTCTGCCTGTCGTCATGCGATTCACGATCTCGAGAGCTATGATATTCTCGAACGGAAGAGTAAAGAGAGAGAGAGAGAGAAAGAAACAAAGATTATTATGATATTTATAATATAAATCTCGAAAACAATCGAACAGAATGCATCTTATATCTTGTCAAAATAAATATAAAATAGATTAATCTTTGCGTTATCGACAATTGTCGATAATTGAAATAGAAGAATCTCTGAAAAAAAAAAATAAATAAAAAAGAAAGGGGGGAAAAAAAGAGAAGAGAGAGAATAAAAAAGGAAAAAAAAATAGGAGAAGGGAAGAGATGTTCTCTCTCTCTCTCTCTCTTTCTCTCTCTCGAAACATTCTTACAAACGGTAAAGCCTCGGTTCGAACATGTGTATACTTGGAACGAGAGTAGTATCGTGTGTATTGGTTTTCAATTAATTACAATTTAACGAAAACGAGTCGTTTGAAAAGCGGCGGCTCGCCGCAAGGCTCGAAGCCTCTCTTTTTCCTAGAATATCTGGGAGCTCATCTCTTTTCCTCTTTCCCTCTCTCTCTCTCTCTTTAACATTTTCTCTTTTTCCCTCATGTCTCGTTCGAAATGATCGGGTCTCTCGTCGTCCGAAAATTCACCCCGTAATCGACGGACAAAAAGTAATTTCCCATCGAGCGGGACAAAGGGTGATTTTGCATGGGGGGGTCGTGCCGGCGATAGCCACGGGGGTGGCAGTGACCGGTGCGTGTAACGACCTACCCTTCTGCCTCCCGCAATCCCCCACTGCCACCACCACTGCCACTACCACCATCACCACCACCTCCACCTCCACCTCCAGTAACTTCAACTCCTACTACTACTACTACTGTTACTCCTACTCTTCCTCCTCCTACTCCCCGTATACCCTCCTCCACATACGAGACGGCCGTGGTTCGAACGCGTTTACGACTCGGACGCCACGTGCGCTCTATGCGTAGAAAAGGTGAGTGGTCAGAGATAGAGAGTATGTGTGTGTGTGAGAAAGAGAGAGAGAAAGAACGCGTGTATGCGTTCGCGGCCGATGTATTCGATCCGTTGGTATGTGGGGCTCTGGGACAATTTCAACTCCTCTCACCCTCTACTGCTGCATGCATCCTCTTTTCTACGCGTTCACTTTTTTTTCCCTCATCTTGCCCGTGAAATTCAACGAGAAACTGGATCACGCGCTGAATTTCAATCATTTGATCGTTCATACATATTCTCTTTCCCTTTCTCTATCTATTTTTCTCACACGTATCAAACTTAATTTATATTTATTCTAATCTCGATATAAAACGTGTTAGAATATTAGTAAAAAAAAGAAAACGAACGTTGCTTTGAGCAAACAAAAAATAAAAGAACAGAGAAAAGAAGAAGCCCAAATTCGCATAGCACGCGTTCTATACTTATTAGATTATTAAACGAAAAAAAAACGGAATAAATAATAGAAGTTGAATAATTTGAGAAATGTATAAAAGTCGCGGACGCGAAGAGAATTTACCGCGAATCGGTAATGCAGCACAGTACAGTACAGCACGGCACGGCACAGCTCAGCTCGGCTCAGCTCGGTTCGGTCGCAGGACGATAAATCGGTATGGCCAACTGCACGAGCCAACGAGCCGTGTCCAGTTTGCCGTCCCCTTCGTACAGAGTGAGCAAGAGGATAGAGAGTACGTACGTACGTGTGTGTGTGTATGTGCGCGCGCGCACGCACGCGAAAGAGTGAAAGAGAAAGAGAAGGCGAAAACGAATGGACAGAACGAAGGGAAAGGGTGTAGGAGAAAGATGGAAAATCGAGTGGACAGGGCTAGCAGGATGGAAAAGGGAGCTGGAATTGTATGGAAGAAGAGAGAAGAACGAAATGAAAGACAGAGACGTGGTTGCGTCAGGGTTGCGCGGGGGTATGCGTAGGTTTTGGGATGTGGGCTGGTAAGGGGGGTGGTGGTGATACAGGGCTGGGTTATGTATAGAAGGGGTTGGTGAGTTCGAAGGGTGAGAGGGACTATCCCGACATTCACCGCACGCTATTCTTCATACTCCATTATCCGTGCTCTACTCCACTCTACTCCATTATGCCGGCACCGCGTATAAACGAGGAGTCCTACCGCTCCGCCCCCACTCGACGAACCACCGTGTGTCTATCAGCTTGCTCGTATGCCACCCCCTTCGTGCTACAGCGATAAACATTATCCGCGGTAACTTCGACCGGCCGAAATGGTAAAAGTACAACGCCCGTCCACTTTGCCGAACAAATTTTCGTCGATGCTTCTTCCTTCCCTATCTATTTTTTATTCTCTCTCACTTTCCCTCTCTCTCACTCTTTTTTTTTCTCTTGAATTTTCTATCATCTTTTTTAAATTCTCAATAATTAAATAGGATTTTTACACAAACCTATATTTACTTTGGACAGCTAATAGTCTACTTCATTTTTTAGATTTTATTACTTCGTTACTTTTTTAAAGCTTCTATTTTACGATGTTGTTTTATTTCAACGAGAGAACGTTTGATTTTTGTTAAATTAAAAGTAACATAGAAATAATACTCCCTACTTATAGATATTCTCCTTACGTATTATCTCTTTCTACCTATCTTTTTCTTTCTATTTCTATTTCTCTTTACGAAACATCTGTGTAGGAGGAGAAGGAGTAAGAGAGAGTAAGAGAGAGAGAGATGGAGTCTAGCTGTTACCTTCCTTTCCACGTTTAGGTTTAATTAAATCTTTTGCGAATTTACATATGTATACACACACCTCCAGCGGAAAATCCTTTAGAACCCCTAGCGCAGGCTGCTGGCGGGTCCTTTGTAGAGATTCGTCGTCTCGTTACCCTCCGACGACGACGGCAACGCTCCGACGGCAGCACTAACCAACGCTAGCTAACAGCACCTTCCTCATTCACGCTGGAACGTAACCGAAGACGAAGGGGCAATTAGGGAGGCAAGGATATCGCTGGAAGGATCAGTCATTGAAATTAAAACGAGTTTAACTCTATCTGTCTGTCTCACTGTCTCACTCTCTTTTACTCTCTTTTTCTACTTCAATATTCTCTTTCAATGTAAACAAAAAAGAAAACATAAAATCGATAAATTATAATGAACTTACAACCATTCGTTCATCACAATGATCAAAATCTGAATAAAAATATAATGATCCAAAAAATATATATTAAACATCAAAGTATCTATTACTTAATAAAATAAAAATGTTCAACAACGAGATATAGTATGTTAAGAAAAAGAACAGAAGTATATGAACATGTGATAGAATTAATTGTAATTAATTTACGACACAATGCAAATATCATATTTTGAAATACACTTTTTATTTCGACTCGGTCAAAAACTACGATAACAATAGGTAATGGATATGTATATCGGAAATCATTCTCGTGAACGCAATATGTGTGTGTGTGTGTGTTTGTGTGGACGCGTGTGTGAATGTATGTGTATGTTCGTCGTCGGCGTGGAAAAACGAATAAGCGTCGCCGACGGCCGGGGGGAAAATTTCAAGGTTCGGGCTGACGATGAAAAAAGAAATCTCGAGCGTCGATTTTATCCCTCCCTCCCTCTCTCTCTCTCTCTCTCTCTTTCTCTCTTTCTTTCTCTCTATCTTTCATTCTTTTTCTTTCCCCTTATTCAGTAACTCTTACTATTTCTCGAGGCGAGTAAAATCGAAGCTTGGGACTTCGAATTTCGTTACTTTAGCAGAAATTTCGATGTGAGGTCCTCGGCAGCGTACCACCGGCGCAGAAAACCTTTTCTTCGTTGAATCGCTTCTTTGTAATCTGCGAACGAACATCGCCGTCGTTCTTCTGACTCTCTCTCTCTCTCATTCTTTTTTTCACTCTCATACTATCATTCTCATTTTCATTCTCATTCTCATTCTCATTCGTTCGCTATGCGACAAAAACGCTCTTCCTATCCTCTCTAGGAACGATTATTAATTTTATTACCTGTTCTTCTTTATTATTATTATTATTATTAATAATATTATTATTATTGTAAGATTCGTGAAAAAAATTGAACCGATTAGACACGCGGTTCTTCTGTTCTAATCTTTGAACTATCAAGGACCAATCAATCAATCGGTCAATTTACTCACGAATGCCTATTTTATTTCGAAATAAAAATTCGAAATATTATTCCACATAATGATTTAATCATTAATTTAATTTGTCATAGTAATATTAGATTAATTTGTCAAATTTAATCGAGTTCCGTTGAGAATCGAAAGAGATCGTAACGTCGCTGGACGTTAACACCGTAAGCGTCGGATCACATCGAGACTTAACTCGACGAGAAATTGCACAAGTTTCCCACGATATAAATATCGTCACTTCGCGATATATTTATATATATATATATATTTATATTTATATATACTATGAAAACATAAAGAAATAAATCGTCTCTCGCGCATAGTAGTACCTTGATAGTAATATCGTAGTCATTGTTATCAATATCAATATCATCGTCACGATCATTATCATTATTATCGTAATCATCATCATCATCATTATCATTATCATCATCACTATCATTACCGTTATCATCATCATCGTCATCACTATCATCACTATCATTATCATCACCATCGTCATCATCATTATCATCGTCGTCATCATTATCATCATCATTATCATTATCAGCGTAATTATCAGCAGCATTGTCATTGTCGATTAATGAATTCAACTCGACGACAAATGTTTTATCTATGTACAATTATTTACAATATCGCCATTTGGCCTAATCGTTAATACCAATTGCCTTTGCCTTTGCTGCCACCGCAGCCGCCGTCGCCGCCGCCGCCGCTATGTCGTACACTCTCACTCGCAAGAGCCATTTTCGTAATTAATTACAGACCTTTCTTTCCATTGTCTCTTTGTATCACGTTAAAGTTGGTTTGACAGAAAGATACAATTGGAAATGGTCCATTGGCAAAGCTACACTTTATTTTAACACACCTAACGCACGAATTATAGAAATTAAGTGCGTTTACAGTCAAGCGATTGTTAGTTCGATACTTTCGAAGATCCGATTTTATCTCGATAAATTCGAGTAGATCTATGCAAAAGGAGATGAATGTAACAAAAATTTATTATTAAATAAATAACAATTGTAATTCAAAGAAATTTAGTGGCCCGATCAAGTAAAAACACATATATAATATTGTATATATAAATAAATAAATAATATATATATATACATAATATATGTATGTGGTATATGTGTATAATATTGTTCGTGTGTTGGCCCTAATTGAAGACTCGTTGTTTCGTCAGCACGTGTTAATGAAAAAATAACAACAACAATTGGCTTCATCGCTAACGATATTCTCGCTGTTTTAATCGAAAAAATTGAATACCTATCACAGTCTGTTTTAAAACGTCCGAACGCTCAACGACGATCGGGAATGACGACCCGACGCCATGTTTATCTCTCAATAAGGTCTCCAAACGTTGTTATCCGGTCTGACTTCTTCCTGTCTAACACTACAACTCTCGGTGACGGCTCTCTGTTCAGGACTCTCCGAGTTCTGGAATTGATTTCCATAAAGTTGAGAGTAAAGTATACTCGGCAATACGCCTGGCGTCGGAAAGTAATTGCCGTAGTTTTGGCCGAATCCTTGCTCCTCTTGAACAGGACTTTCCGTGGTGCTAGAGTCCGTTGACAAGGACCTCGGTGAAACGTAGTCCTGGTACCTTTGACTTGTCGTACCGGACATGAGCGTGCTCAGTGGATCCAACGGATCGGATTGACCAGGTGTTGTTGTGTCCGGCACTACTGTGGCGATCAACAGAAAACATCGCAACGAATCGATCAGCTGATCGGACCCCGTAACTCCTTGCGGTCCGATTGACTTTCAGAGTTAACTATATTCGTTGGATCAACTTTAAACAATTACTTTTGCTTTTACGTTTATGAAACACGAATGAATGCATTTTTATCGCGATTTAATTCCCATCAGAAATTTTCCTATACTCTTGAAGCATAATTCGGCACGACCGCAAAGCGTTATTACCTTTTATTTCAAAATATGATCATGAACGAAAGAAAATAACTAAATGGAAAAAGACTTACGCGAGGATACCCCGGTGAAAGCGTCCTGTTGTGGTGTAGTACCAGTGCTACCAGAAGTCACGGCTGAGCCCGCCGTCGAATCAGGAGCCGTCGGGGTGGTCATAGCAGCGGTACCAGCGAACGACGCCAAGGAAGACGTCGGTGGTGGTGGTGGAGGAGGAGGAGGGGGTGGGGGTGGAAAAGACGCTTGGGCCGCACAAGACGACAGAGGACCGGGAAGGTAGCCAGCATATCCTGCTGTACTTCCGTATCCCCAGGAGTTGCTCGCCGTCAAACCGAATTGAGACATGTCTGTGTATAAGGTCGTATAAAACTTAGCGAGCCATAGAAGATTGTAGATTATTTGTAAATTTATGTTGAAAGCTTCAAAACAAAAGCGGAAACCTCAAAAAAGAAAAAAAAAGAGCAGAAAATAAAAGAAGACAACAAGAAAAGCAAGGTAACGGTAAAAAAATGTAGGATATTATTTGTCGATTAAAAGCACTTTGCAAGGTAACTCGTAAACTCGTCCCCCTTTCCTCTCTCTCTCTCATTCTCTTGGCCGAATATATTTTCGTAGAATATAGGCAGCTACCCCGATAGATTTTCCAATGAGTCACTCGGTGAGGGTTCGCGGGGTGGGAGAAGGGCAGAAAGGACGAGCGTGACGGCTTCGGTGGCGAGGTATGAAGGGGTATGAAGGGGGATAGCGGGCAACGGACAAGGCAGAGGGGGTACGGAGATCAAAGGGTTGGTCATCCCCCCGCGTACCTTCGGCCAACTCAAATAACCGACGAGCTCCGGCCGACGAACGAGCCACTGGCCCGTCGTCACGAGAGCTAGCCCTAAATACTGCATCCCGCCATGCTTTTACATCGTTCCGGTTCCACCAAATTCCACACCGCGTCCTTTCCCTTGCTTCTTCTCCTCCTTCCCCTCCACCACCTCCTCCACGCTTTCCCGTTCTCCCTTTTTTCAAGAGAACCACACAACTTTCGTCCGAGCCGCCCGCATAAGAAGAATCCGCGTTGCGATTAAAGTCCCGCTAAATGGCTAGGACCCCACCTTTTTATGTATCTTCTATCTTACTTTTTAATCAGAGAAGAAATTTTAACGTCGAAAACCAAACGAACCGAAGATGATGCCCGCCCTTTCCCTCACTAATCACAATTCAAATACTGCGATTTCGCACGCGTAAACGCATAACTTCAAAATATCGGCCTAGAATTTGCGAATTATCGGACAACCGGAGTACAATGAGAAAGAGAAGGCAGGGTGATATAAAGTTAATAAAGGAAATATTCCGTGCGCTTCATACTTTATCGAGGAATTTTATCAGGCTAGCCGATCTCTCTCTCTCTCTCTCCCGTCTGAAGTAATTCGTTAAATTGATTCTTGAAAATCAACGTCCTGCTGATGCAAGTTCTTTTGTATTACTTTCTTTTTCATTTTTTTTTGGTGGCTATATCTCTCTATCTCTCTTTCACTCTGTACTTTTCCTTTTCTTTTCTTTTTCGTTTATAGGTAATATTCGCGTTTTTAAGAATCAGTTAATCGAAGAACTTTTTGACCGATTTGAGCAGAGGATGAACATTCCGAGATTTCGAATATTCTGACGACGACAACGATGAGAAGGAGGAGGAGGAGGAGGAGGAGGAGGATGACTTTACGTATGAATACTATGTGAATCCGTAATACGAGTTTAGAGTGAGAGAGAGAGGGAGAGAGAGAAACGAAGCTGCCACCCTAAAACACGCTGGCGTCCGACGGGGTCGTACTCCCGTGGCAACCCCTTTAATATAATATTTAATCTAGCTTTGAACAGGCTTGCGGTTTCCGCGTCTGAAGCCGAGAAGCTAGCTTCCGAGCCTACCCAAAAGCAACGGCGTTACTCCTCCACCTCTTATCCACCCAACTCGCAGTAGCAATGCCTGTCTGGAAATATTCTCAAATTCGAAGCCTGTTCTCTTTCTCTCTTTCTCTGGGTAGTCGAGAAAGCTCGATACGATCTCGTAAAGTCATAGAAATATTTATTACATGGAAATATTTGTTTTCATGATATTTCATGTCAACGAATTACATTTAGAGTAACTGAAATTCGGTACAAATAGTAACAATAGAATTCCGAAACTAACTGAACACTTAGATAAAAAGAAAAGAATAAAATAAAAAGAAGAAAAAAGAAACAGAGAGAGAAAGAGAGAAAAGTTGTAATGCAAAAGCGTAAATGCGAGCAGGATAACGCGTGTTGGGGTGCAAACAAACAGACCAAGCTACAATGGTAGATAGTCTAGAAAAGAACTGACAAGTAATAGTACATAGTAACAGGAGGTCGAACGAAGGTACTCACTCTGACAATTACCAGGCATCGCGTGCCTGAAAGACGACAGAGGATCCCGTGGTTGTAACGGGTTCGGCAACGGCTGTAGAGGATTCGGTAGAGACTGTAGAGGATCCACCAATGGGGATGCGAAAAACGGTGCACCACGTTGGGAGGCAAAGGCGAATGCGTGAAACTGTTGTTGCTGCCCTAAAAGAGATAGCACTGCGATCAACCGTGCGCCTGTCCACTGGACTTGAGGTACGCTCAACGAACGCAATCAAGCCACCTAGTAGTCTATCTATCTATTCATCTATCTCATTTTCTTTTCTATTCTTTTAATCTCTTTCCTTTTTATTTTTTTTTGTTCATTTCTTTCTTTATTCCAGTCTATCTTTCATTGATTCGTTCCCTTTTTCCATCGTTTCATCCTTCCCATCGAATTTTCAAGGTGGAAATCGTCGATCGTTTAAGCGTATCTCTCGGTTGGTCTTCGCTTAGAGATATTCTATGGTAGCGCCCCCATTGTGTCTCCAGATCGAGCATACCCTATTCAGCAAACCGGCGGGAATTTCGGGTTGCCGAGTTAGAATTAGGGCTTCGATTGGATTATCGGGACGACGGGAGTCTGGCTCTTCCGCTCTCCCCACGTCCACACCCTCGTCCACACCCACCCACGCACGGTATACGAGTGCGAATCACCCTCTCTATTCTCTCCCTCCCTCTGTCTCTCTCTCTCTCTCTCTCTCTCTCTCTCTCTCTCTCTTGTTCTCTATCCTCCGACAGTCACTCGGGTTCTCCGTTGCCTTGGCCGTGTGTATGTCCGTACGTTAACCTAAAACGCCAGGGACAGCCGGTTCCGCAGGACAGAAGGACGGTTCTCGCCTGTTGGGACGTCTTTAATTGGGTTGGCGACACCGTCCTTGCAGGGAAATAAAATGTATCTCCCTCTTCCACTACCCTTTCCTTCCTTCTCATTCTCTTTCTCTTTCTACATTCCCTTTTACCTTCCCTTCGATTTTGCTTTCTCACTCAACTCGAATGGAGGAGAACTCGATCAGTTTTAACAGCGATACGCCCTACGATCTTCCTACAGGCTCTTGAGGTTTGCCCTACCGATGGATGTAAATCGAACTTTGAAACGTTTTGCGAGATCACAAAGTTGAAACGAACTTCTACTATCCAACGATAGTCAAATGGAAATGATCTCGTTAGATTTAGATTGGAAACGAGTTGTCTAGTCGATCTCGAAGAAATTCCCTTTTGTCGAATTTGTGAAAAATCAAAGGAACACGAAACACCAACGAAATCGTAACGCTACCGGTTCAAGACGGTTAAAAATAATCGCAGGGAAGGCAGCCGGTTCGTTGGATCTCTCTGGTTAAAATAAACGCTTGCCTTGAAACGTTGCCGTGATGTGTGCCGCGACAATTCGAAGGGACGCGGCGAGAGATAAAAGGACCCCGAGCCCTCTTGGGTGGGCCCCCCTCCCTGCGTACGGTTCTTTGGTCATCACCGTCTGTACGATTTTACCCTCTTTTGAGTATACACCTATATGGTCGGCTGCTGTGTTGCTTTTTCCTCCGACCCTACCATGACCCTTTCTCTTTTCTCTCCTATAATTATCACTTGTTCAACAATCACGATAAAAACCTAAAGGGAGAAACGGCAATGTGTTTTTACTCGTGTGGTCAAATTTTATACACTTTTCTTTTTCTTTTTTCTTTTTTTTTTTTTTTTATATCAAGTCTAAAGTATAATTTTATTACACAAGACTGCGCGAAACGATTTTGACTTCTTTTTTGAAACAAGACTGAAACGCATACAAGAATTTTAACACTATTATTATTACGAATAAATTTTATACCAAAGTTATTTCCAATTCGATAAGATCTAACAATTAGAGATTTGTGTGTAATAGGTATAAATATATAATATAATCCCTAGAACGATAGGAATCGAATTCATCCTTTCTTAACCCGTTCATCCAAAGATTCGATTCTTTTCTCTCGTTTCAGAGCGTAAAAGCATTCTCCATCGAAATCCCAAAATCCATTTGGGAAAATACGAAGGGGGCGTGATGCACGAGGAGAAGAAAATGGGAGAGAGAAAGAGAATATAAGAGAGAGAGAAAGAGAGAGAGAGAGAGAAAGACTGAGAGGCGCCTTAGCCTGAAGCTTCTCCGGTAGCCTCGCGCGAGGGTCGTAATTAATTAAACAAGCAATTCATTACACATTCTACCCTCGTCCCGTAGCCGAAGGTAGCCGCCACAGAAAGGCGGCAAGACCAAGGAAATTGATTGAGAGAGGTTTGCCTCCTATCCTCCTCGACCTCCTCGACCTCCTCCTCTTCCTCCTCCTCATTCTCTGCCACCTATTCTTCGCACGGATGTTCTTTCTAACAAACGTTACTCTTCTACGAAATTTAAAATCCATGTTGTACGAAGTAAAAAACAAAAAAAACAAAAAAAAAGAAAAGGCCGAAATTGAGCGGACATCTTCTTTTTATTTCTTTAGTTTCTGTTGCTTAACGTTTGGTGAGAAAGGAAGAGGAAGAAGAAGAAGAAGAAGAAGAAGAAGAGAAGGTAGAAAGAGAAGAACGGGTAGCGACGAGGAACGAAATGAGGAGCTGTCGTTGCCAGCTGGTAACTCTCGAGAAATTCCCTGGCAGTCACCCCGCGAATAGGGGGATGATGTCCGATGAAATCGATAGGGAGGACGACTTCAGATAGGGAAGTTTGAGAAGTTCGAGTCGATTTCCTTTCGTTTCTTAGCACCCTACTACAGCTGAGATGAGTATTACCTACGTCCGGTTGTAATGTTCGTAGTAAGCAAACCAGTTGGAATCTAAATTTCCCTTGGACGAGAGAGGGTCGAAACAACACAGAGAGTAGAGTAAAAGCAAATAACGTTTGGTAGGTAGGTAGGTAGGTTACGTAACGAGGAAAGACGTTTCGTTCCTCCTTTCCGGTGAAAGGAGAGAAGAGCCCAAGACCTTCTTACCCTTCCTATTACAGAGTTTCTGGTAATTGTATGTCCCGAATATACCATGAGTAGTAGAACTACTTGGAGAAGTTTGCGTAAGCGTGTGTTAGCGACATAACACGCGCAATATCTTCGCGGGTCTAACGCCGCAACCCTTTGTCAATGTTATGGCCAACCAGGCCCTACTTATAAATAATGGCAATTGCACGAAACTTAGGCACCAGGTCGAGAAGGAACCGCACACGAGAGACTATTTCAAGTTTCTACCTATACAATCACGTATTACATGGATTTACATGATCAGGAAGAACATTTTCGTGGAAATTTCATCAGATGACCTACTGTGTAAGATTGGAAATCGATGGAAGAGAAAGTAAGAGACAAGAGAGAGAGAGAGAGAGAAAGCAAGATTATACAAGAAACAATTGTTAGCAATCAAATGATTATGATCAAAGCTTTGAAATTGTTATTAAATAGGTCAGAAGTAATAGTACACGCGATAACAAAGATCAATACCTTCGAAATTGTAATTGTTCTGCGAAGACCACTTATTAAGCCATGGCCATTGGATGGATTCTTCGACTACGAGAACAAGCATGCATAACACTCACTACGTATAATAGAAAATTAGAGAAGAATAGAAATGCTTACAGTGATACTCACTGGTCTTGGATCGCGGCTCGCGTGGGCCGTCTACGGTTACTTTGATAGCCTTCGTGTAAGTTGCCACTTGAGGTGGCGTTGTTGATACCGTTATCGTCAAAGTAAAACTTTTTCCTGCAAACAGACAAATCAAAGACATCCAAATTATTACTATTAACATTTGCGATCATTAATCTTTGATTTTATATACTTTTACTAGTTAACAATAAATTAATAAAAAAGTAAGCTAGAGTTCTTTTATTTTTTAAGAGACTCGATTGGATGTATCAAGTGACTATTGTGCAGAACCAGGTAAAGTAAGATTTCTATAGTTGAACTAAACCTGATTTTCTTCCTATTCAATGCAAACAATACGTTTGCTGTCACGTCCGGCCATCAATAACTACCATTTGTTTCGTTTTTAGGCTACGTGGTGATGATAAATTGACCGCATAAAATGTTTTAATATTTAAAATCACACGGATATTAACAAATACAAAATTTGAAACATCATAGTTAATTGGACAATACCACGAACCGAAAAATTCAATCCTTCAACAATAAAATATTTTAACTAAAAGATTATCTATGGTATAATAAAAAATGAAGCACGAATAACTATATATTGTTCTATTATCCTTTAAGAGCATCATACAGATCTCGGTGGCAGTTAATGCTTTAAAGATCATAAAAGAAAAATAGTGAAAAAGGATCCATAGATATAATAGATCAGGTCAAAAAATAAAGAAAGGATCTTAACAAAAGGGAAATCTCTAAAATCGAGATTTCATGGGAAACAGGGAGGAATCAAAGCACGATGATCGAATTCTTCGAATTCCCAACCGTTGGACGAACCGCAAAACGAGTTCGGTTTGTTCGTGGAGACCAGTAGGATGAGTGCTGTTTCTCTTTCACTCTTCCTCTCTCCCTTTTTTTTTTTATCTCTTTTTTTGTGTGTGTGTGCATCGTTCTCTATCGCATCGGCCGTTCTCGCGGCGCGTCGATTCGCGAAAGCGAACGCGAAACCTATTCAACGTCGGCGCTGAAAGTTCGCAAACGTGGTTAGCCGTGCGAAACTCCGTGGTAACCGAATTAGCCGTCGGTAATGTATCGAGGGCGTCGTCGACGGTGACGGTGGCCAGCCAGAAGAGTCAAGCCTGTATACGCGCGCGCGCGCGCGAATGCAACGCGAGGGGTAGTAGAGATAGAAAGAGTACGAGAGAGACAGAGACAGAGACAGAGAGGAGGCTCGAATTATGCTAAAAAGCCTGTTAACCGGGAATAATGTCGCGGAAAAACTCACACCGTCGTGGAAAACACGCAAGCGGCCCGTCGAACACGCGGAGGTTCACCGCAATGCCACCATCCCCTACTGCCACTTGCTACCTCTCGTCAAACCCCCGTGGGCCACCCCTAAATCGCCACCACGTTTTCGTATTCGAATCATCCTGCTTATCGTTACCCAACGATTTAAGGTTTGAATATTTTTTTCAGTCCTGTGGAAAATTAATGATGATTGATCGATCTATCGTTGTTGAAAAATATTCGATTTCCAATTTACATGAATGATCTTATATTTATCCCATAAGGACTTATCGTTAACCGAGTGGAAATTTAATGGAAGCGAGATTTTAGTATATTTCTGTGTAATCGGATACTATAATATAAACCTGGCCGAAAACCATGGCGCATTTTGCCTCCGGATTGTTTAGAAAACGGGCTATTCGAACGCATTATGTTATTTATATCCGTATACAACAAGCGATACTACTTTTGCGTTTCGTCGTTACGCACTGGCACTAACTGAACGACCCGATATTTATTTTACATTCTTCATGATCGTAATTAAACTGCGGTCGACGAATTTGGACGATGCGTGGCGTGCATGATGATCTTGAATTTGGATTTCGAAATGAAAATATGAGAAAAAATATATTATCCAAATGGAAGGAAAAATCTGACAAGATAGAACGATCTCATTCGAATTGTAATAAACATTTATAAAGATTTTCTGTTTATTCAAATCCAATACGTTGGTATAATACATATATATATGTCGTTTAATTTGAAATAAAATATAATTTATACAATCGTTGTCCGTTAGAAAATCTTATTCCCATTAGAGAAAAATAAAGATGGTTAACGAGAATGGATAAATAAAAAGCGAAATAATGGCGAGTGTCGAGCGTGGCCACACGGTGGTTCGCCACGCGAGCTTCTCGTTTTCCACTAGCAATGTAGCTTAAGTTTTACCTAGGTTTACTGGGAGTCACGCCATCCACGATCTGCCTACTGCCTGTTTGCCTGTCAGAACCTTTTCACCTACAACCTACCTATGCCTTGTAGTTAGGTAGGTACGCGTAGGTACATGGTATCACCCTCGGTGCCAGTCACCGTACAACCATTAAAAGTCTTTTCTCCCCTTTCGCGAGACAACCCTCTTTTTTTTTTTCTTTTTTCTTTTTCCTCTTTTTTCTTTCTTTTTTTGTTTTTTTTTTGTTCAAACGCGAGACTCCTCTCACTCGTTCGTTCTTTCTTTCCTTCCTTCCTTCCTTCCTTCCTTCCTTGCCACGTTTTTATCTTTTTTTGGTCTACAGTGCGTCTTCTTTGCTTTGTGAAAGACTCGAATGGAAATGTTTTTTACTTAAACTTTATACGTGTCCGAGTTGTTAAACGTATTGTGTGTTGACTTTAAACCGAAAATGTTGCTGTCAAACCTACACACATTTTCGCTTACCTCTATGCATTTCAATGTAAACAAAAAATAAAAAGAAAACTCTTTTCAAAAGTATGACACTTCGTTGACACGTCTGTTTTTCAAACCGAAAAATATAAAATACCAAAATTACTTGATGCGTTATTAACTAATGTTTATGAAATAAATGGACATTACAATTTTAGAAATCAGATTTTACACATATGCTGCATTTAACGATGGAAGGTGGGGCTGGGGGTAGGGAAGGGAGGAGAAAACCAGTGGCGCGAAGACACGAAATTGAATTTGTATGAAATCGAATAGAGAAGAGAGTCGATCGAGTAATAGCTCGTCCTCGTCGATTCGCTGATTATGCTCGTTAGCATACGTTTCTCCATGAAAGGTGTACGCCTACGTGCGTATATACTCTCGACATTAACATGTTGTGCATATATATATATATACACATGTGTGTATGTTGGAAGTGAATAGGTGTATACGTTTGTAGGTGTAGGCTGTCCGGGTGCTGTCGAGCCAATTAATTAATTTCAATTTTACCCGGAACGAATCGCAAATGCGCTATTGTAGCCTGATAACGAATTGATTATGGTCAGGACACGCAGGCCGAGCCGTTATCGCTTGCGGCTACTATACCTTTTCTCTTTCTAAATTTCGGAAAATAAGCGTTGGTCGTTTCACGAAATTTAGTTCCAACTGTGAACATTTAATGAGAAAGAGAGAGAAAGAGAGAGAGAGAGAGGGAGAGAATGAACAATTTTATTCTAACGACTTCAACTACGAACGAATTAATTATAGTCGTGTGTAGGGTATGAAAGAAGACAAGCTCTTAACATTAATGACGCTTTTATCTGATAAAAAAAAAAAATGAAAAGAAAAGTGGCTTAGGTGATAAGGTTGTCCTCGTATATATGATTAGAAGGACGAAAAAGCACTTTCATCTTAGAAATCGAGAGAAAGGAAATCCCATCCTTGATAACAAAGTTCCAACGTACTCCTCCATACTCTAGGCTGAAACTATAAGCACCCAAATGATCTATCTCGTTAAAGGGCTTAGAAGCAAAGGGGTAGAAACGATCCAGTACCTTCGGGGTAGATTTTGCTCTGATGGAGCAGGCATTACAGTTGAACGTGCGGCAAGAGGTCTCCGGCTTATCATCGATATTGCAAAGCTCTCGACTATCATACTATCGTGCTAGTCTACTTCGCGAATGATGTTATTCATGTTCTTACTTGTTCTTGTTCTTGGTTCTTGTTATTGTTGTTCTTCTTCTTCTTCTGATTATTATTATTATTATTTCTTTAAGTTTAAGAATAAATTTTATTAAAAATTACAAATTATATGGAGATTCGATGAACCAACGAATCTTTTAAATTCAATGAGCCTTCGAGATTCAAGTTCGTACGAGTCTGAGTACCTTTATGTTCAGAGAACAAGAGGATCATTATAGATTCTAGGGCGACAATTCGGTGCACATTGGTTTCTAGGAATATTCAAGGAAGGAAGGAAGGAACGAACGAACGAACGAAGAGACGAGAAACTGACAAGAGAGACACTTCTCTTACATTCTTCATCCAAGCTTATGTTAATTCCATGCCAAGCGAAAACAATCGAGAGCTAATCCCAGACAAATGACAGACGCTTGCGAGCTTCTAAAATCCAAAGAGGGTGAAGTTTCCCTCTCGTTCGTCGTAAGACTAGAGAGACAGAGAATTCGACAAATCTGTGATTTACGAAGAGCGAATCGTGTTCGCGAAAAGGGTTCCTAAGATCTGAACAAAATCTAATGTTTTCTTCACTATACCATCCTACCATTCTAATCGTTAACTTCTTCGAACTTAAAATTGTTTAGAAATTGGTCATCAAAAAAAGAGATAGAATAGAAGGGAAAAAATAAAAAGATGTAAGGAAATTCTTATTTAAAGGAATAATTGTATCTCGTCGAAAGTAGGTCGAACTACTGAGTAGAAATTCTCCGTTGCAAGGTCGAATTGGATTAGCCGAAGTACCCAGGCTAATAACGTTAATTAAAATCCGTCTGAAACCTCAATTAATATCAGCACCAGCCACCCTACTTTTGGCTTCGTTGCGTTGCGTTTCTTCCCTACTTTCCTCTTCTTCCGTTACTCTCTATCTAACGAAGAAGGAAGGTGGCTGAAATAAACACGTTGAATCGGTCTGTAGTAGTGCGGACAAATAAAAGCCATTACCCATCCCTAAGATATCGTCGTCGTCGTCTTTGTCGTCTTTGTCGTCTTCATCGTTTTCGTCACAATCTTCTCCTCGAAACCATCCTCGCACAATAAGGAGATACTAAGATAGAAACAGTTAGCTGGTGTTCGTTCAATGTCAACCAGAAAAGGAACCTTGGTAAGCTTCGAAAGACAGACTGGCAAGACTTTTCCCTTTTGGTAAGGGCTAAAGAAAAAGGAGGGTGTCTCAAGACGTCCACGACCTACCCTTACTACAAGACCAACGAAGATTCTTCCTTGTACGAAAAGGGTCCCTACCTCTCCCTTTTCTTACTTTCCTCTTTCTCGTCTTCATTCGCGACGCCGAGGGGCGACACGCTTCGTCGACGGAAGCCAAACAACTTTCTACTTTTATGAATGGAGCAAGGGGAAAGTAGGCCAAGAAGGTTCAACCTCTTTTAAGATCAGGAATAATCTTTTTTTCTCAGCATATCTTTTTTTTTCTCTCCCACTCTTTTTCTCTCTCTATCTTATCATCTCCTCAATATATTTTTGATTAAAAATTAATTTAGAACGCGTATCGAGTAACGCAACAACGAAAATGTTTTCGCAAATTTCTGAATTTCGGGCTTCGCACAAAACCAATTTGGAATTTCTCATAAATCTATTCTCTTCTCCATAGTCTTCTAAGAGATTAATCTATTCTAATTAATAACTCACGGATCAAATCTCTACTCACCTCTGCCACTTCTACCGACGAACCTTAGATCGTTGAACTTAGCTACTTGATTTTTCATCAATGCCGTAGAATTCCTTAATTCGGCGCAACAATTTTCATCGTTACCAGCACGAACCGTCACTAAAGTACCGTCGCCAACTTCTCCCAAAGCTACCACTTTAAATGCCACCGGTAACGTCTTGTTCGATCTCCAGTGGGCTGGTAAAACCGTACAGACCAAATGTGGTGAGCCTGGAAGAGGAATCATTTCAATAATGAGAAGAAAATTAAAATCTCTCGTTTCAAATCAAAGTATGCGATCACCATATCTTTTACAAATCTTTTTGCTAATATCAATGAAGATTATCATCAATGTACACAGAATGTAATCATAATTGATGCAATTCTCTTGTTAATCTCTCCAATAATATAATACAATGCGAATGAATTATTCTGTTACTTGTATTAACATAATAATGCTATACTAATTGTACAAATAATTATAACAGTATACTGAACAGAAAATAAATGATATTATCAAAAAATTTGCATTTATTTTTTAAATTAAAAGTATAATTTAGACATAGAAGAAAGTATTAGAAAATAAAAAAAAAATAATGTTACATATATATATAAAGTCGGTTTAAAACGCAAAGTAAAACAGACGCGACGCGGATTGTTATAAATAATAATTATCTCGAGAGAGAGAGAGAAAAAGAGTAAAAAGTCACCTGTCCTGACGAGTTCGCCAGGATGCTCGCTAACAAAATCACCAAGCGTTCTCTCGGCAAGAATATCGCTGGTCATTTTGGTATAGGCGTCCGTCAATGGCGAGACGCCGGACTCCGGTGAGGCAGCCGCCCCAGGAGCCGAAGCTCCTGTCAACTGCATCCTGGTAGAAGATCCTCCTCCGCTACTCTCGCTTCCACCGCTAGACGTTCCACTGCCAGACTCGTTGCTCGATGTCCTCACCGAAGCACCGCCGCCGCTTCCGGTTACCGTGTTTCCGCCGCCGCCACCGTTGTTGCAACGGTCGAATATATCCATAGGCAGTCAGAACGCCGGATGAAACATCCTTCCATTCGGTTCGTACAACACCGAACCGACACTTTCCAAAAGATCTTCAAATCTTAACACCTTCTTTTCTTATTCTTTTTTTTTTCTTCTTATTTATTTATTTATTTATTTCACCGACAAGTTCTCATCAAGTTCAATCTTTTAACATTATCATATTTTGTTACTAGGAATTATCTAATACATCATAGATTCATATCAATCTTTCAACGCTTAAACCTTCTCAATTTTTTGTCGATCCCGTAACCGCAGTATTAAAGTTTACCGCACGATCTGATATCCAGCTACGAATTCATCGAGATCTGCAACCAGAGAAATTCTCATTCTTCAAACTGTTAGCTAATCTCTTCCGTACGTTGTCGATGTCTGTACGAAAGCACGAATTAAACGTACGAATGTATATACCAAAGTTAAACGTTCTAAAACTCTAAGATTAAATAAATAATCGAAATAATATGTGTATTTTTTTCTCGCGAGAATAGGTCACGATACGATCTTTAGTATTATTCATGTATGTAGAATGTTTACCAATTTGAGAGAAAGAGTTAGAGAAAGATAAAAAGAAAGGGGAAAGAGAAAGAGGGGTAGATAGAGAAAAACAGGAAAAATACTACGAAGAGAAAGAGAGAAGGGAGAGATCGGTGAACGAGGTTGAAGAGGAGCAGGAGGAGGAGGAGGTGGAGGATGAGGAGGAAGGGGAGGAAGGGGAAAAACGGTTGACACGAACGAAGCGACTCGCACACTTTTCACGCGGGCGGCTGGTGACGTCACCGTTCATTCAGTAATTTTTGCGCACGTCACCGGGGCTGACACGGCGTATCCAGGTGGTACGGAGGGGCAGACCCGCGAGAGCTAGTAGTGGGGACGGAAAAAATAGGGGAAAAAGAACGGCCACCACCGGTGAGGCAAACCCCCACACACGAATACTCTCAACCCCTACGCACTACGACCGCGTGTCAAACTACACGTGGTACGTTACCACGTTGTTCTCTGTCAATTCTTCGTCCTTCGTCCTTTCTCCTTCCACCTTCGACGCGAAAAAGAAAAAGTAGCTTTTTGTTTTTTTTTTTATAATTTAAGAAAATAATATTAGTTAATTGAAACACAGGCTATGCTATTAGAAATTTCCAAATCGATTTCTCTGGTCTTTGGTCGAGAATTTAATCGAGAAATTTCGCTTGACGAGGATATTATTTTGACTAAGAAGTTATACAAAAATATCGATAGGATGAAATTTATTCCGATCCGAAATAATTCCTATAACATTTGAATCGATCGCTTATCGGCTATCCACGATTACCAATGAACGGAATCCGCCCGGGAAATTATGTAGAATCGATAAGTACTATTACATTACCCTCGTTAAATTAGTAATTCATACTAATATAAAGTGGAACGCGTTACTATCGTCATTACGAACTCAACCGAACCCATGATTTTGTTGTTGCTGTTGTTACTAGAATCGTGCGAAAGAAATCTATGACAGAATTGAAATTTGAAAATAGGTACGAATTTACGAAGAATTGATATTATTCGATAGAAATGTTTGTAGAATCTATGTGTTTTAACGATTTAAAACGAAAGGCATATGAACAAAATGTTGCGATAAATAGTCGCAAGGAATTCTCGATGATCTTACGAGAGAAACTTTCGACGACGTTGCGACGGCTAAGATGCCCGCTTAACTTCGCATTCAAATCTCTTACCAAGCTCGTTGCTTGTTGCCTTTTCTAAAGAAAAAAAAAAGTTACGCAGATCGAGACACGATTGTTCGATAATTCTGCGAATGTTTGCTTACGATTTTGACATGTTTCAGTTGAAATTCGAGCTGTCATCAAACGACTTGTTCGAGGTTTGAGATTGTTGAAGCATCGACAAGATTTGGAAAACGAATTATTCTAAGATCCAGGAGAATAATAAATTCATCGACAATTTTTGTTGTAATGACCGAAATAATCTTCTTTTTCTCTTCTATTACGAGATCAATCGATTGGATGAACGATCTTCTGTGTAGTTAGAATCTCGAATATGAACGAACGTTAACACCGTTATTATGCTTATTCTGAAGAAAAAACATCACGATTCACAAACAACACTAAAATAACTCAGGCGAAAGGTTACCCTTTTCCGAGTAAGAATATTCCCTGTAGGAATGATTTGAATCACTGAAAAGATCGTCCAAAATGATTGCATCCAAGATACACGGGTGATTACACAACACTAACTCGAATAATGATAACCGTTCGTTATTCACACTCGAATTCTTCTGACACTACTAAACGAAAATGACGAAAAATAGAAAAAGAAAAATATTAACACAGCCATCATTTGTGGAGATCATTTCTAATCCGTTCACTGTTCACTTTTTGTAAGAAAAAGATGAAGAAAATAAATAAAGAATAAGAAAGGAATAATATAAAAGGTTATAAAATTCGTAATGCACAATAAAACCAAGTTAAAGACGATTACATGAGGATATTATCCGAGGGTAGTAGGATTTGGCTTGGCAGGATCATCGAGATTCCTTGAAAGGTCCTCTTGGGATGTTCCGAGGTAACTCGTGAACAATATTCCAGAAGGATGATAGGACGATATCCGTGAGGAGTCTTCGGTGCTTCTATTCTGGGCGTGCTACGGTACTCTGTGGTGTATTTCGGAACACCCGTTGGGGTCACTAACTATAATTTCGGCGGTTCGTGTGAGGCAACAGCCGTTGACGCACTGGTCCATGCCAACACACGCAGCATCCCTTTCCCCTTTCCTGGTTCCACTCATACCCTTCTGCCACCCCACTCCTTCCAGCCACCGTTCCTTCTCTCTCTCTCTCTCTCTCGGACTGACTCTCTCGCTCTTCCCAATGCGCGCTCCAACTCCCTCTTTCTCTTTCGCTGCTCCTCTCATTGGCGCGCTTCGCGTCTCTCTTTCCCTCTTTCAGAACCCTCATTCTATCCCTCTCCGTCTCTCTCTTTCTCTCCCACGTTGCTCTTTATCGCTTTATCTCCCACCGGACTCGAAGCTCTCTCCCTCTCGCGATGCCCACCTCTCTTTCTCTATCTTTCTCTTTCTCTTTCTCTTTCTCGTTCTATTTCTCTTTCTCTCTCTCTCCCTTCTTTCCCCTCGAACCCTTTTGCGGTATGGCTCGCGTGCTGGACATCCGTGGGGAGCTCGGCTTTGATCGATCGATCGAACCTCGATTTGATCGCTTTCCCCGTGGTCCACTCTCTCCTCATCCTCCTGTTCCTCGTCCTCGGCGATTTCTTTTCAAAGAATTCGCCACCATCGCGTTATTAGATCGCTCGCGAAGAGCACCGCGAGTTTTGCAAAATTAAGCGCCACGGATTTTCATATCAAAACTGATGATCTTCTCTCGGCTTCCCTGTTTTAAAATCCTTGACACTTTTATACTTTCATTTTTCTTCTATTTCTGCTCTAACCATTCTTTCTGATAATAATAGAAGAGTAAGAGAAAAAGACTAGATTTAACGATTCACAAATGACACAGTGATAAAATTGAAACGATCAAATAAAAAAATAAAAAAAAAGAAGGAAGAGAAAAACAAAAAAGAAAAGAGAGAGAAAGAAACAAAAAAATATTCATTTCTCATAGTAACGAATCAACCCTACCTATGCGCTACCGAATAGATGATGATCGTATTTTCAGAGAAATCCGAGGTTATCCTGCGTGTTTGCCTGCCGGCAAGTCTGCGACCAGTTGGATATCGTCAGGATATATTCGCGCAGGAAATGGGTAGCTCCATTGTTTGCACATTCGTACAAACAGTGCAGCGTGAGGATGCGCCCGGCGAACTCTCTATGTTTGATTTTCGAAAGTGAAGCCGTATTCCATTGTACGCCGTATGCCGACGCGAATGATATCGCGAGTTGAGCTAGCATGTTGGGCCTCGGTAAAGAATCGAGACTACCATTGCAAAGATGTCGATCCTTCATCGTGATCTGGGAACATGATCGAGAATAATCCATTCCAATGATGTAAGAACGAAAAGAATAATCGTAAGAAAATCCAAAATAATTTCAATCGTTCAAAATTAAGGAAAAAAAACTGCAAAGAAAATTAAAAGATGAATTAAAAAAAGAACGAGGAACGAAAAAGTAGGAGTATCGATGGGGGAAGGGTAGTGGGTGGTATTCGGAGGTCCAGTCGAACGATTCGCCGACGAGACGGTGACAAACAGCGATACGGTGGAAACGTGGAAACTGGACGGCCGTCGTCGTATTGACAAACGACCTAACGCCAGTGTGGACCGCTGCATTCGACGAGATTCGAATTATCTCTGTTGGAGCTTGTCAATGCAAATGCCATACCTACATTCAATTACCTCTCGTCACGCTCCGATCAACGCGATTTCGCCGACGAGATACTTCCTGCGTTCCAAACAACTCGATCGGATCTTCGACGACTCCTCCTCCCTCCCTCTCCCTCCCCCTACCACCCTCCTGCTCCTAACCGACAGCCCACTCAAACATACCCGTTCCTTTTTTAATTTCTATATTATTCTCTCATTTGGATTCATTTTTATCTGAAAATTTGATAGATGATTTCGTAACACCGCACTCGTCGAGACACTTGTCATAGGATTAATCTCAGCTATTAGGGGATGCTATTTTAAAATTAGGTTAATCGTTGATAAAAACCAACATGCGAAACAACCCACGGGATGTCACACGGACACAATGTCACTGGATGGACTCGTCGTCGATTGATAATTGATACTCGAATGCACTTCTCGCCGATCGGGAAAATGAAAACTAACCTTCCACTCTACTCTTTTTCCCTCTCTCTCTCTCTGTCTCTATCTCTCTGTTTCTCTCTTTATCCTTCTTTATCTCTTTCTCTCTCTGTGTCTCCCTATTTCTCTCATTCTTTTTATCCACGTGGAATACGATACGATTTACAATGTGGACGATGACAAGATCGTGCGTACATACCAAACTTGGGGATCCGAAATAGTCTCCGGGCACTCACGATATCACGATATGAAGATATTTAAATGAATATCACACTTATATCCAGTCACGAGGTCACGAATCATCGAGAGATCGAGTATCCGATGAGAAATAGAATTAATCGGAATGAGATCGGTTTAGTAAATTTCGCGAAGAAGGATTGTAACGAGCACGTGTGTTGTCACGTTAGAGAGAAAGAGAAAAAGAGAGTTGGTTAGAGAAAGATAATTCGCGTTAGCGTTAAACGAACGAGAGAACAACGATAACGTGTGTGGGGATTCGCGTACGATCGAAGGAAAAATATTCGTGATGAGTAATCGATGTCAAGAAAGAAAGAAAGAAAGAAAGAAATATGGTAGGTAGGAAAAAGGAATGAACGAACAGTTTGCGCTTTTAAAACCGATTCTCTGGTTCGTTCGCGATATCTACGAAACCGAGGAAGCCGCTTCTACCAGCGGCTTAGAGAGAGAAACGAATACTGGCAGCGTGCGATGGTAACGTGCGTGCATACGAGCAACAAAGCTGACGGTAGCACCAGCAACACACCAGCAACGCCAACGGTAGCAGCAACCGTACCGCGTGAACGCTAAACCACCCCTTTCGTTCCGCCGACCCTTTTTCACTCTCTCTTTCTCTTTCTCTTCTCCACTGTGGTACGACGACAGAGATAAACTCAACCAACTCTCTTTCTCTTTCCTACCCGATACCTTTACCACGAGCGAAACTCTCTCCCCTCCCTATCTCTTCTCCAACCACCCCTACCCTTCCGTGTGCCGCCCCTTCCACGTGACTCGACCACCCCTACGACGACGTCGACGACGATGGGGGTGCTCCTCCAAGTTGGAGGGAGGATGCCGCTTAGACATCCAACCTCCCTCCTCAACCTCCTCTTCATCCTTCTACTCTTCCTCCTATTCCTTCTACCTTCACTATATCTCGGCTCCCACCGGTGAACATGTGTAACACGCAGCCTTGATTACACGCCCGCGGCCTTGTAAAAATTATTATTATTATCTCGACCTACTATACCATCGTTATTACTTTCTTTCTTCATTTTTTCTTCCTCTCTCTCTTTCATTCTTTTTCTTATTTATTTTCTAAATTCCTAACACTTCTATCGCTTTTTTGTTAGTAACATTTATCATTTTTCCGTCTCACACTTCGTTCAATTCCCATCGCCATTGCCGCTGCCGCCGCCGCCACTATTACGCGTTAATGGGTAACATAATCCACGTTAATGTTTTCTCGTATTCGGTTTAGGCGATTCTTTGATTCGCTCGATGTTTGAAATCATCGATGGCCGTTAATTCGTGAGTAGAAAGCGGCCGTAATTAGAAACGCGATTCTAAATAGCCCGACGGGCTTCGGGAGTGGCAGAGAGGGAGAGAGATACAGAATGAGAGAAAGAGAAAGAGAGAGAGAGAGAAGAGCGAAATGAAAACGCGTTATCGATCGAGGGCTCGATTAAACCGTTCAATGGAGACGTACGACGAATCCGCGTTAATTCCTGCCCGTTGGACGGTGCAAAAGAATCGTTTGCATCTCGTTCCGCGCCAGCGAGTCGAACATCTATTTGGTTAATGCTTAAATGATCGCGGCTCATCGTTAACCAGGGTCCCGTCGTTAATCCTTATTATATTACATGGTGTGTTTTACATTTTGTTGTCTGTACAACAGGACAAAAATCATTGGAAATGAAAATGTTGTATCGAATCAAACACGTTATCGATTGATCAAAATTAAACAATCTTACTTATGTGCGTGATAATAGAATTTGGAAATAAATCTATTATAAGCCAAAAAAAAAAAAAAAACATAAAGTTTTTGTTTTCGGTGTATACAATTGTGCAAGTAATATTCTAATGTTTGTCAAGCAAGCAATGAATCGGAAATGATATCTAATTGAAATTCGATGAGGGTGGTTTGTTTCCTGTCTACTATTGATATCCTTTACTCGCCGTATGGATTGCTTTTATGCTAAGTACTACTCGTTCATTTGTTTAAATGTTCTATGCTGATAAGACAGTCAAATGGATTATCCCTACGACCAACAGGAAAGTATCCAAAATTTTGAATCGAGATGCAATCTAGTTCTCGAATTGCAAATACACGTGCAAGCATACAATTATAATTCTCGTTATTTTAATTAATAAATATACTTGTTAAATTATCTTACAAATTTTTGTTTAAAATTCGTATAACAATCGACGAATCGGTACAATGCAATTAAAATCTTAACCTTGAAATCTAATTTAAAGAGACTACCGAGTAAAATCGTTAAATGAGTAAACGTAGAAACTTTAGGCAATGAGAAACCACCCCGAACAGGTGAATGTTTTGGCTATAGTTGAAGGACCCTTGGACAAGTCTAAGAAGGGGTTAGGGTAAATCGAAAACTCGTCTGAACGTAACGCGTGTGCCATTTCGCGGATACTCTTGACTGTTACTGCTGCTGCTGCTGCTGCTGCTGTTAGCAGAAAACGATGCGACGGTTTCCTAGGAAGTGAACAGAGAAGAACGGAGACGATACCAACGCGGCTTTCCCTGGTTTCTGGTCGAAGTGGGGCTAACCGCAGAATCGGAGGCAAGATGGCAAAAGTAAGTCGAGAGTCGAGGGGCGGTCCTGCGGCCTGCCCGGCCCACCGGCCCACCGGCGCATCCTCCTTCTCTCTTCTTTCTCTATCAGACCAGACTAAACTTAAGATCTCTCCTCCCCCACCCTCCACCACCCCAACCCATACGATAGATTTTCTTATTCTTTTGCAAAAACATACGACTTTTGTTTTTTTTCTTTTCTTATTCAACACCAATTTTAATAGACACGTTTAACCCTTTGAATGTGAAGCCTAGCTAACGATTGCTATTGCTGAGGATGGAATAATTTTTCTGTTATTTTGATTAAATAAAAGAAAAAAAAAAGAATTTTTACTTTCGAGTTAAAGAAGGTCGCATTCGTTGGACGTATATATGTGCTCATAGCACTCATATGGTTAAAATCAATTTTCTGGAAGTATTTTTCATTTTAATTACATCTGCAGTAGTATTGTTTCGATACGGAATATATAATTAACGTTGTAATATTAAATTTGTTAAAAAAATACATTCCTCGGCTGCCCCCTTCGTCACTTTTTTTGATAATTTTAGAAATTTCTATTAACGTTAGTATGAAACTATTTCGAATATAAAAATCTATATGTTTAAAGGAAAAGAAAGAATTTATTTAACTCTCTTTTTCTCTCACTCTCTCTCTCCCTCTCTCTATCTCTCTCTATCATTTTATGAGTTTAAGGTTGTTAATAACGTTCGTAACTGTTTGAAATGAAAATATTAACGAAAGAAAAGAAGATAGAATTCGGGTAACTCCAAAGCTATCACGTACGACGAACTTTTTCCATAATTAGATAAAATAGAAATTTTAATTAAAGCTCGGAAACAGAAAGAAATTTAAAAATGTTGGGTTAACGATAAAAAAAAAAGAGAAAAAGAGAAATAAAAAGAGAAAAATATAAAAAGAAAGAAAAACGACGAATTTTGTCCGTAAATAATTTCCGAGCTTTGTGCACGAAAGTTTCTCATCAAGCACACCGAAGTCGTTGATCCTTCTCAATCGAAAAGTCGAGAATGTAAAACAAAAAAACACATCCCCCGTAAAGCACGAGGTAAAAGGGTAGAATAAACATTTCTTGAATGGTTAGTAGCGACGTGGTACGAGAACGAGCGGAGGGTAAAGGGAAGTTTGCGGTTTTAGAGAGGGGGGATCGGTTCCAGACTTTGCAAGCACGAGTGGGACGGACGTAGGGGTGCCGCCTACGCGTACGAGAAAGATGGATTTTCGAGCTTCTAAAAGTAGACGAACGAGCTCGAACGAGTTTACACGTTGGATAATACTCGCCTACAAAGTTAATCAAATCTTTCAAATATTACACAAACGCGCATTCACGTACCTAAGTTGATGCATTCGATTGTTCATAAAACTAACTAACATAAAATTCATCCTAAAAATAATGAACAAATATTTGAATTATTTTTATACAAAATTTGTACGTTCGCATATTGACCAAAGCAAATGTATTTTTGTTGTTGTTGTCAATGATTTTAAATTTATCTGTTTGTAAATTGTAATTTAAAAAATGATTTTCTTAATTTAAATTGTATAATAAAAATCTTTCACGAGTGTGTTCACATTCGAATATTGGTGCAGAAAACTTTCGTATTTCGGCGCTAAATGCTGCGCGAATGACACAAAGTGAGACTCTCGTTCAGCTCTCAGTACAGAGATGGCAGCATCAATATACTTTTACTATCCGAGGGTTGTTCCCATGTAAAAGGAAACAGTTTTTGAAATCACACCCTTCTCAAAGCTGGGCTTACTACTGTAAGATATTTAATATCACAATTACTTGCATTTTGTATTTAAAAAGAAGAACAAATTAATCGATCGATTTTCTAAATGAAATAAACACCTCCTTTTTGTCGAAGGGGATTGAAAGCTTATACCTCTTGCATAATACTTTCGATGAAAATGTTATTTCAATTGCAGAAAGAGTAAAAAAAAAAAAAGAGAAAAAATAATCGAACTAAGTGGACAAATTAATTCGAGACAATTTACTGACCGATATTGTGAATTACGAAGTTTTCATGGAAAACGAAGCTCGATGGAAAAACGTATTTATAAAAACAATGTAAAAAACAAGATAATGAAAAAAAAATAAATAGACGCTAAATAGAATCGTTCAAACGATCGTAAAACGATTTTTGTTATCGTAAGATGAAATATAAATTAAAAACGACAAAAAATAAAGTATCGCAGTTAGATGTATCCAGTCAAGTTGACAGATGTGGTAAAAATAGTTTTATTGTTAACGTAACTCCGTCAACGTGACAACTTCAATTTCGATAAAAATACTATCAAGACATTAAATACATATAAATCCAAAATAAATCTCCTATAACTAACCAATGTAACTTGGAAGTCACTGATATCGAAATACTAGAAATTTCATTTCCTTTTAGCTCCCTACAAATCATAATTAATAAAAATTCCTGTCTCATAAATGAAAGGAAAAAAATCCGCAATATAATAACAATGAAAATTATATTGTAATTATGATTATAATAAATGAATAAAAATAATAACGAATATCAATGTGAATAACAAAACTTTTATAGAACAGATCAAATATCATTTCTATTTCTCTTTCTCTCTCTCTCTCTCTACCTCTCGCTATAATTATTTTTGATCGGTCTCAAGAAGATGGCATCGTTTGGAAGAGTCGCACGCTTTCGTTTCCCGCTTTTAATCTAGAGATAGAAGTAGAAGTAGTAGTAGTAGTAGTAGTAGTAGTAGTAGCAGCAACAACAACAACAGCAGAAGCAGCAGTAGCAGCAGTAGCAGCAGTTTGTCGTTGGACGTGCATCGTGCGCGTAACACACAGCGCGAACGACAAACCCGCGGAGTGCAGCTCGCCAGAGAAAGATCGAGGGGTGGGTTTGGGTGGTTGGAGGAGGAGAAGAGTTGGTCGGACAGAGAGAGAATGAGAAAGAGAGAAAGAGGTATTACTGGTGGTAGTGGATGTCCTGGTGGTGGAGTAGAAAGAGAGAAGAACATGGCGAGCAGCTAGCTAAAGACAGAAAGAGCGAGTAAGTGAGAGAGAGAGAGAGTGAAAGAGAGAGAGAAGGACTGAGAGAAGGGACGAGAGTTCAGTGTTTTGTTCGCGCGCGATGGACGCGTCGCCATAGTGACCGGCGGTTGTTTATTATTGCTTCCAGCGGTCGTAGAGGGTGGGTGAGGAACGGTGGGGCCAGTCAAAAGGGCTAGGCGAGCAGGGATGGTGGTGGGGTGTACGAAGGGCGACAGGACAAGCGAGAGAGAGAAAGAGAGATAGAGAGTTGGCTAGCAAACGAACGAGAGTAAAAGAGAAAGAGAGAGAGAGAGAGAGAGAGAGAGGGAGAAGGGGTAGGTAGGTGAGTGGGTGGCAGTGGTGGATGCTGGCGTGCAACGCGAGGGAGTGGCGGCCGACCACACGAGGCCGAAAAACACACTCTCCGGCAAACCTACCCTCTCCTACCCCTTCTCTACCTTCTCTCGCTGGTAATGAGAGTTCGATAAAGCGCCGTTACCAGTGTGTGACGTCAGCCTTCTCTCTCTATCACTCTCTATCTCTTTCTCACTCTTTCTCACTATTTCTCACTCTTTCTCACTATTTCTCTCTCTTTCTCTTATCCTTTTTTTTTGTCGGTCGACTTTTTTTCTTTTTAGTTGCCGTTAACACAGACTGTAATGGTAGTGGTAGTTTTGATGGTGGTAGTAGTTGTTGTAATAGTAGTAGTAGTAGTAATAGTAGTAGTAGTGGTGGTGATGCTGGTGGTGGAGGTGGTGGCGATGCTCGTGGTGGTGGACAAGCTTGCGGCGTGACAAAAAACGAACTCGCAAAAATTTTGTTGCATGCTGCGAGAGAAAGAGAGAGAGAGAGAGAGAGAGAGAAATAAAGGGAAGAATTTGTTGTCCTAAAGGGGTCGAAACATCACTCGATCAGTATAATACTTTTTTAAGGTTACCGCGAGATATTCTGCAGTGACTTCGTATAAACGAAGATAGGGAAAGGGTGGAAAAGTCGGTGAGGAGGTTGGCGATAAAAGAGGAAACTTTTTTCGCTTCCGCATCGATCGTAGTAACGTAACGTAAGCGACATGGCATGATTCCACAAGTAGCGGAATGTGGGCCGATCACGGTAACATGGTAGGTCCTGTTACGAAGGTATGAGATGTCCGAGATAAAAGAGATCGTCATCTGGATAATGCGAAAGATTGTGATTCATGAACGAGAACCTTAATCTTCTCTCTAACTCATTTTATCTTATTAAACCAGTCTCACAATTATCGGTATCGTTTATTATAAATCATTCGAATATTTATAAATGAAAATATTATAATATGTGCCCACATGTAGTTTCGTTGTTTTATCTCTCTTTCACTGTCTCTATTCTTTTGTAGATTAATTTAAAATTATAACCAATCTATAGATAGATTTATATCGTAGAATTATGGATATAAATTATTATGAACGTCGAGATGAAAATAATGAAATAGTTTATATCTGTATCAAATATGTATTCATCATCATCGTTTAAACAATCTCTCAATCTCGTATTAGTCGAGTCTGTATCATAATCGGTATAGTCAAGGGATGATTAAACAGTAATTGATCCCATCCCGCACCTGTCCGAATTCCTTTGCTCCTACTTCGACTCCTCCTTCTCTCTCTCACTCTCTCTCGTTATTTCTCACTTTCTCATTATTACGAATTCGAAGTGATGAAGATGCGTACTAATTAAGAAAGGCATTCTGACGTACGGCTGATGTACAATGGCATTACTTGGAATTATTAATTGGCCCAGAAAAGGAAACGACATAAGGTCAACGTTTCGTTCCGCTTCGTATTCACGAAATGTTAGTTAAATTAAAGAAACAAATCGATCATCTTTCATGATTATTTTTCTTTGAAATATATTATTATTCATTTATATATTCTTATATTATTATTTTTTTTCTTTTGGACTTTAACGAAAGAGAAGAAATCAATTTCTTGTTAGCGGGAGAAAAGAAAATCGTTTCCTCCGATGCTTCCGACTCGTTTTGTCGCGGAAACGTCCCGGAGAACAATATGTTTTAGTGACTGGATATATAAAGTCCGAGTGGAAAGCCGAGGGCGATCGGAAATGGAGAGACGGAGAGTACTCTCCACACGAAGAAGGGTCTCCAGAGATAACCAGAGGAAAACCGGCTCAGCACCGGAAACTCCGAAGCATCCTATCAGCGCCTCGGAATCTACGTCGTCAGCAAGACAACAATTCGGTCGCGTATAGTGCTTTGGGACTAAATGAACTGGATGATGAACGACCTCTGGGCCGAACTTACATGAACAAAATTGATATTTATTCGATCCTTTCTTCGAATTTCCAATCTTTTGTTGTATGCTCGTTCAATTTTGGAATAGCATCGATTGATCTTTTTTTATGCAGTTTTTTTTTTGAAAAGACCGAATTATGTTCTACGGATTTTTTATACGAAGATACTAAAAATTGTAGATATGTATTAAAGTGAAGGAAGAATATCGATGAGAAAAAAAAAATCTTTTCATCGTTGGTTAGATAATAAAAGCAGAGTAATTTTCTAAAGAAAGCACGAAACGATTAGTCTTCTCGACCACCCTCGTTTCCGTCCGTGAGCATCCGCTCACCTGCCCTTACCTCGTGATAATTTACTCTTTTTTCGTTTACCGATCCGGCCGGCCGACGGTTAATTTACATTTACGAGCGAGATCGGCTAATTGCCGGTTAACCGGTTGGCCGAGCGCGATGTTACGAATACCTGACCGTTGTGTAGTTTGTTGCTTTCCAACACGCAACTGTCGCCGTTCGTGAGAACGGCCACTGTTTTGCCGCCACTTAAAGGTACTCGGTGTATCGGCAGCTCGGATACCATTAGCGTCGGACCGTTATCTTTCCTCCCATTGATTTCGATCCGCTTTTCCGATCGATTTTATACGATTTCTATTACATTTTTACACGATTATTATTTTCATCGATCTCTTAAACACAACAAAAAATGTTCTATTTAAATCTTTTCCTTACTTTTTCTTTTTATCAATTATTCAAATTAATTTTCCATTTGCAATTAATAATTACTATAGTTAGACTAAAAATTGTCAATGTTCATTATATGACTTCTATTATAATATAATATATGAAAATGATATATATATATATATATATATACATATATAATACACAGAACAAATCATAAAAAAGAAATCGATTGTGTAATTTTCAAACGTAGTCCATTGTCGTAATTACTATTACATATAACGAAACTTTTAAAATCGTGATAGTCACCGTTAATTATCCACCATAGAGAAATATAACAAAAATGACATAGAGATCATTAAAAAATGTTGCAAATATTACGATTATTAGACGAATGAAACATTAATAATACGAACTAAATCCCGTTTCTTTCGATAGAGGAGAGTGTTTCTTCATTTTTAATAAAGTCATAAATGTTACTTCAGAGTCCATCACGAGTGGTCAGGTGACGGGGTCGGCAGGCATTAACTAAAAACCGAGCAATTCGTTCGACGAAGCCACGAGCGAGCGAGCGAGCGAGTGAGCGAGCAATTGTGGGTGTGGAAGGAGAAGAGGATGGAAAGGGGTGGTCAAAAAGGGGGTTTGTTGAGAAGGGGGATGCAGGAGGACCGTGACAGGTTCTGCGTTGGACCTCGTTTCGCCGTACGAACCAGCCATAACGTGTACACGAGAGAGAAATAGAGAGAGAGAAAGAGGAAAAGTGGGAGAGGGAGAGGGAGAGGGAGAGAAGAGAAAGAGAAAGAGAAAGAGAGAGAGAGAGATGCTGGACACACGCCGGTGGATGCTGGAAAATGCCGACTCACGTTCATCATCCCCTCATGGCCATCGGTGGTAGCCAGGAATGTTCCACCTACAGTCGCTTTATAAAACTGAAACCTTTAACTAACGCATAATATTGTTTTACGTCTCTCGGAAAATGAAAAGAGCGGCCGTTGTTCCTGTTAAATCGATCGAACTTGATTCCCAATTTGAAATATTAACCATAGCTGGATCGATATCTATTTGTACATAGATCCTGTTCCAAAAACATGACTAACGATATCATAAAAAAAAAAAAAGTAAGCTAGAAAAAGCAAACAAATATACCTACAGGAAACAAGTGTATGAAATATACCCTAGATCGACTCGGAGAAAAAAACTGCGTGAGATAACCCGAGTGGAATAAAAAGAATTGGGATGGAGGTGGGAGAGGGAGGAAGGGTTAATAAAAACAACATACTAAAATAAAACCAGGAAAAAAGTAATAAAATAAAATGAAAATAAAAAAAAAGAAATAGAAAATCACCGAAACGTTAGGAATAGACTTTAGAATTTTTGTCTAAGTCTGTTTACTACGGAAACGAAGAGAAGTGATAAAAAGGGGGTTGAAAAATCGTCGTTAGAGAACGTCTAACGATAAACGTTACCAGAGGCTAGGCGAATCCTGGTCGATCTTTCGACCAGATGAACTCTCTCTTTCTCCCTCTCTTTTTATCTCTTTCTCCATAGTGCGCGCGCGCGCGCGCTCGCTATAGTACGAGAGAGAGAGAGAAAGAGAAAGAGAAAGAGAGAGAGCCGGAAGTAGCCGTGAAAAATTTTCCCGTCGACGTGTGGTGGCCCGTGTACGAGACCAGGAGCGTGCATTTCGCGGTGTTCGGGGTGTCGGGGGTGGTTCACCAGAGAGTGTACCGCGGGTTGGGTCACGGTGGGATGAGTCGTCCACCGTGTGCGAGCCGTTGCCGGAGGTAAAGAGACGAAGAGAGTTGGAGGGTGAACGGGGAAATGTTCTAGCAAAGAGAAAGAGAAAGAGAAAGAGAAAGAGAGTGAGAGAGAGGGTAGAAGTGAAATAGGGGTGGGAGGAAAGGGTGGTGGCAGCGGGTGGCTGACGGTGAGGGTATTTGTTGGCGCGAGTGGCTAGCCAGTCGGATTACCACCGGGAGGGTGATTCGAGGGGGTCGTTGGGTCGACTCTGCGAGGTCGCCGCCGGGTGGTTGGGGGCTGAGGGAGGAAAAGGGTGGCCAGTGGTGGCCGAGGCTTCTTTCTCTCTCTCTCTCTCTCTCTCTTTCTCTTTCTCTCTCTCTCTTCCTCTGTGTGTGTGCACCGGCCAACGCCGGTACACAGTGGCACTCGACGAAAAATGTAGCCAGAGAGCGACCGCCGCTGGAAAATTTACACGCATCACGAGGGCGAACCTGAATGGCGAGGGTTAAAAGAGCATCGCTAATGGCCACCGCCTCGGTTATTTTGTGGATTTTTATAATACGTATGCTGGAGTCGGTTTCGTTCTCTCTTTCCGTCTCTCCTTCTCTCTCTCTGTCTCTCTCTCTCTCACTCACTATTTCTCTTTCCCTCTTTCCATCTTTTTCGTTTTAACTTTTTTATCTTTTTGTTAACCTCTCTCTCTTTTTCTCTTTCTCTCTCTTGTTCTCTTTTTCGACTCACCAACGTTTCCTTTTCGATGTCGCTCATCTCTGAATGCACTCCTCCCCTTACTCTTTCCCCCTTTTTTTCTTTTTCCACGATCTGGCTGATTATACGTTGATGTTACCACTGCTTTGAGCGAGTTTCACCTCTTCGTCAAAAATCGTCGCCACTACTTCGACGACGACGACGAAAATTTCAAGTGAAAAGCTAACAACTTTTTAAGAATTTTTCTCTCTTTTCTCCGTTTGTTTTTTAATAATTATAATAATGAGAATGAAAAAAATATATAAGAGAGGAAGTCTGATTACAATGCATTCGCGTTGTTACAACGAAACGAACGAAATGAAAAACACGTTGCGCAGGTACTTTATGATACATACTGGCCAATGTATTATAGTAACAGATTCATACTCACTCGCATAGGGCGTTTTAGAAAACAGAAAATTTACGTTGGATGAAATATTTCGAGAGAAAGGAAACAGCAAAAGAGCGTGGTCCACCAAGCCCCCTTCCCTACCCTACCCTACCCTTCCTTTCGCATATCCTCCCTTCGGAAGCGCCGGTTATTACCGCCATCCAGAAAGGTACGCTCCTCTACAACTGAATTATTATTTCTCCCTTAGCAACAAGTGTGCGAAGTGTTACGCGCGCTCGCGTGCTTCTTCGTTTAAACCGAGAGAGAGAGAGAGAGAAGGATTTTATTTCTTTTTTGTTTTTTTCCCATTTAATATTTTTCTCTATTTTATTTTTTCTTTTTCTTTCTTTTTTATTCTCTATAATCTTCATGACAAAAGAATCGAATGACGACCCCCTTTTCGCTAGACCTTTAACACGATACACGAGTAGTTCTCGAGATGATACTTTAAAAAAATAATAAAATACTTTGAAAAAGTATCTCGCAGTAACCTGGTTTTTGAAAATAATTTTCCGTACGTTGATTTCATATGTCCTTGGCGTGCGTAAACGTAACGGTAACCCAGTGAAATAGATAGGTCGTTTTGATGTTGATCGTAAGTTGAAACGAAAGGGTTCGAAGTACACAGAAGAGAAGAGTAGAAAAGAGAAGAGGAATAGGGTTGGGCGATGTGAAAGGGTTGGAGGAAATAGAGGGAGTAAGAGTAACGATGAGCAAGTATACGACCGAGGGAGAAAGTATGAGAGCTTAGCAGAGTACCTATCCATATATCGTAGGGCCAACAAACCGGCCGAATCTCGACAGGACGGATGGGTAGGCCGCGTTTTCACCGTCACCACTCCGCACCGGTTTCTAACGCGTTGTGTGCGTGTACGTTGACTCTCGTGTGGACGAGAGCTTGGACGAAGTAGTGGACGAGAGAGAGAGAGAGAGAGAGAGAAAGAGAAAGAGAGTATGGCCACTCGTAGCGCAACGCGCACGCCGTGGACCACCAACGAAAGCTTCGTTCGCCGCGACAAAGAGAGATGAAAAGAGCCGATGCTGGCCCAAGAGAGAAAGAGACAACGAGATGGATAGATAGATAGAGAGAGAGAGAGAGAGAGAGAAATAGATAGATAGATATGGAGTTGGAAAAGGAGAGAATGATGGAATGGATACAGTAAAAGAGAACGAGAGAGAAAGAGAGAGAGAGAGAGTACTGGTCAGTGCAGCTCGGCACTCCGCAAATTTTCAACCGCCACCCTTTCTCTCTCTTCTCTTTCCATCTCTTTCTCTCGCTCACTCTCATCCACCACCAGCACCACCACCCACACCAGCAGAACTCTCTACCGGCCCCGAGCCACCTCCCCCACCTCCTCTTCTATTCGAGCTCGTTTTTGCCGCGTCCACCGCCAGATCAATGGGGTTGCTAACACGGGTAGGTATATGTGTCCTTCCCCACTACCCTCCCTCCCCCCGCCGGTCAGTCCACTAACCCCCCTCGTCCGAGCTCGCCCACCACCACCATCACCACCCCCACGATCTGCCTCGCGAGTCTCTCTCTACAGGGTGATTATAAAATATCTACCGTGCGTGCCTATGAGTTCACTGTCTGTTAATAATATCGAAAAGAGAGGAGGTAGCTTTGAATGGCGAATTAAATTTTGGGTGTGCCATTTAATCATGAATATTAAATTGCTTATTACAAAATTATATTCCAGGTACGAATGATATGTTCTCGAATTAGAATAAATTGATATTAAAATTTAAACGATATGTTTGTCCACCCTATGTGCTACTTACGTTTTATAATTTGACGTTTTATTATATTTGGGAGAATATTAAAAAAAAAACAAAACAAACAAAAAAAAAGAAAAATATCGTTCTCATAACTTTTTCGAAAGAGTTTATTTCCAAATGTTACAGTAGTAGATTTGTTTCTTCTCGATTTTGTTAAATAGATCGACCAGAAAGCAGGACTTTTTTACCGATCTGTACACACGGCGTAGCGCGACTTGCAGAAACAACACGCGACAGTCGAACGAAGAGGATCGATCGATAATTCTGTTTCGGTTACGGACAATTACGACTGATTCGACCGCTAATCAACGGCACGACGGGCGGTTCTCTGGCCGACGACGCGACAAATATCCTCAAAGCTATTTGAAATGTTACCTTGAGCACTCCTTCGGGTAATTACGGCGACGTAATTAAAAGATAACGAAGTTTCGTGATCTTCCTCCTCGATATAGTTCGAGCGGAAAACACGATGACGAAGAAACAAAAAGAAAAAAAAGAAAAAACAAAATTAAAATGAAATATACGAATCTTCGCCCTATTTCCTCTTTTTTTTTTTTTTATTTTCACGTTAAATTTATATAGACGATTGTTATCAATAAAAAGGGAAAAATAACATTAATTGAAATGGAAATCAAATGAAAAAAAAAATCTACTGAGAATATTTTCCATATGTTTTTTTTTTTTTTGCAGTATCTCTTTATATAATTTAATTGCAAAACAATGTAAGTGATATCGATTAATGCGTCATTGAATCATCTGAAGAGAATTTCGCTCTCTCTCTCTCTCTCTCTCTTTAAAATTCGAAAAGATTAACAACACGGGAGGAATCACCATTGAAAGGGGTCTCTATTAAAGTAGTACGAGTCAGTTATTCATGTATGATGAATTTGTAAGTAGTACGTATCAGGTATCCGTATAGGGGGTCAGACATTTTTGTAAGTAGCAGAAACTTAAACGCCACCTGTTGGTCCTCGGACTCTACATCGACGTAGCACTAAAAAGTCAAAACCACTGGGTCTCTCTCTCTCTCTCCCTATCTCTTTTTCTCTCGTAGTCGCCAACGGCTAGTCGTACCACGGAAAAAAAAAAACATTTTTTCAAACAAAGACGCGCAAAGCTATTGTCCTCGAGGCGCGAGTGGGAAAATTTTTATCGCGGAAAACTTTCGCCCTTGCGAATTTGGAACATGGCCAGCAGGTACTTGGATTGACAGAGTGAAAGATGAAGAGAGAAAGAAAGAGATAGTCAGACAGACAGAGAAAGATAGATAGATAGTTAAAGGGAGAGGGAGACAGAGATAGATAATAAAACCATTGAAAAAAATGGCCGAAAATACTTTCGCCATCGCGCCGTGCCAAATTAGCCGACCGTGGACGCTCGTCATCGTCGTACACGTGATCGCCGTCCAATCGTCGTTCCGATTCAGCGACTCGTAAAACAATGCGCGACTGATTACTCGATAACTTCCAGGGGTAGCATGGTTGCAACGCATTGTTGAACAGAGAGAGAGAGAGCAAGAGAGAGAATGAGAGTTAGCGGGATAGAGAGAGAATGAGAGAGAGAGAGAAGCTTCCATGAAACAGAGAGCTGGCTTTCGGCTTTTGGGATTCATATACGCAATGGAATTACCGGTTTACGCGCCACTGCTAGCCAACCCACACGGATGTCGATGGATCGACCTAACTCTTGCCCCTCAACCTACGATCCTGAAAACCGATCATCCTTCCAATCGCGAAACTATACTCTGTCTTTCTCTCTTCCCTACAAAGTTATTGTCACATACGAATCGACGTTCTTGAACCTTTGAAATACAATTTTATTACCTTCTCTCTATCTCTCTCTCTCTCTTTCTCTCTCTGTCTCTATGGAAAAATTGTACGATGAGAAATTTTGATAGTATTCCTCTTCTGCTGTTATTTATATATTTGATAATTATTTGTATAATTATAAATACTCTACTTCGGGGTATAGATTGTAGTTGAAAAAATATAAAATAAGATTTAAATTTGTGAGAAAAAATTAAAGTATTCGATGAGAATAAAACCGACGAATACCGCAACAATGCAAGACGACTATAACAACAACACAAAAATCACTTTAAAGTAAATATATTTATAAATGTTCTCATAGAAAAGAAAAAATGTGTAAAATGCAGCAAAACGAATTGGGATTGTGCCGACGAGAAAGATGATCGCGAATAGGTTTGAAATATTTTCTTGAAGAAAATCAATGTAAAAAAGAAGAGAGGGATGAATGAAATAAGAATAAGAATAAGAAGAAGAAGAAGGAAAGAAGATGCCGACGCACGACCAGCCGGCTACTTCAAAGTCTCTCTCGCTTGCTCTCGAGTGCGGTCTTGCGGAACCGAAAATACTCGAAATCCCAAAACATCTGTCAGGTATCACTCCCCCTAGTGATGCTGTGTCCGCGTTAAATCAGGTGAACGATTCGCACAAAGCACACTTTGAGAGTATAGTAGTGTCTCTCTTTCTCTCTCTCTCACTCTCTCTTTTTTATTTTCCTTTTTCCCCCCCAACAGTACTCTCCCCACCACTCCCCATTCTTTTTTTTTCCCTTCTACGTGTCACTAGCTACTACTTCTCGGCTAGCTCCTTTTCCAAACTACCCCTCGGAATAAAATAAGATACTAGAACAGTTCAATGAATCTGAGATTCAACGACTCGGAGTAGACCGATGAAAAACAAGCTACTTTTACGAAAGAAAGAACGCGTTTCCCAGAAAATCCGTTACTGCAGCACACATTTTTCTTTCCTTTCTTTTCTGTTCTGTTCTGTTTTGTTCTTTTTTTCTTCTTTTTTTTTTTTGCATTTCCCTCGTCTCATCTTTTTGTTAACGATGATCATCCCATCAAAGGTCATTCTCTTTTTACGCTCTTTTACATACATTTGTTTTCATACTATAGAAGATCGGATTTAGAGATTTGATTAAATGAATACTCTGTGATATCTAACCTACTTTATATATGTTGAAAGAATTATCACGTTGCAATATCGACTATACGAAAGATGGAAAAATCGATATAAAGAAAGGAAAAAAAATATATATAAAAGGACGGAAAGGTATCCTTTTATTTATTTTTTTTTTTTCCGTAGCCTCTGGTCGTGTGCCAAACTCGTCTTAAACTTTAACCTCGAGCTACCAATTCGAAAGCCTCAAAGACCGAGAATTAGAGGTTTGCCGAAGGAAAGACGGTATTATATGTTTACTGATGTTTTTCGATACCTCCAAAGAAACGATTGTATTAGTCGAGGTAGAATCTCTCGTGGTAAATCCTTGGAAAACAGATTAACTACGAGTTACTGGAACAGTTCCGTTTTAACCATTAATTCTGTTCAATGGCTACTGATATCTACGAGAAAAGAAACAAACAAAAATCGAATAAGGTACTTTCCGATCGACGTTAAACAAATATTTGCACGAATCAAGGTACTCGAGCAAACGGTATGATTTTAATGGTCGCTATCGAAAAAGGAAAAATTCCAAAAAGAACGGAAAACCAATAAAGTAAAAAACGATTTAACGAATTATTTGAATAGAGGAAAAATAAGCAATCCCAGTCCTTCTCGAAACCATTTCGGATCAAAAAGTAAACAATTTTTCGAGTAGTTCTCGACCACCGTTGGCATCTGCTGATTGTAAGCCCTTTTTTTTTCTCTTCTCTGCCTTCCTACCCCTCCTCCCTATGATCTACATCCCATCCGTCAGTTTTTCAAAGAGAAGCGTGCACACTTTTAGGGATGATCGTTCTCTCGTGCACGATCTATGCGATTAACACGTCAGAGCATACACAAAGCGGATCGTCGAGGTTATGTCATGGGAATGATTTTTTGTATCATGTGGTACGAACGAAATGGGGAGTATATGGGGTAGAGTAGACCCCCTTCCCCTCATCCCGACCCTCCGCAACGTTCCTCTTCTAAAGATGTTTGTACATACAGCAACATTTATCTAGCTTCTTTTCCTCTAAGAGTTCACTGTGTGTTTTCCCTTTTCCGAATCGGATGACACGGAGAACTCAACTTATGTTTACCTCTTTCCTCGAGTCTATCAAACAAACCAGGACTACGATGGAATATCCTTTTTTTTTCCCCTACGCGTAATCCCGTACGATCATTTTGTCATCCTTCTCTTTTTATCTTCTCGTGAATGGTCTTAGGTAAGAGGATTAAGGTGTCTCTCGATCAAACATCCTCGAGGATAAATCTGAAAATGTAAAGAACGGATCAGATTAAAGAGAAACGTGTCTTCGTTATTATTTCTTAATTTTTTATTTTATTTTATCTTTTTTTCTCTTGCGTCGAGAATGAAAAGAGAAAAAATTGTCGCTATTTTTATTTACAAAAGTAACAATTATTCGAGCAATAGACAATAACGAAAAATTAGATGACTGAAAGTGCTCGAGAAAGGAGAGTGTATATGCGTGTATGAGAGAAAGAGAGAGAGAGAGAGAGAGAGAGAGAGAAAGCTTTTATCGCAAGCAGCCCCGAAGCGCGGTTTCGAAACAATTACTTCGACCACCGTCCCGTCATGTATACATTACGAAAATATTGGAAAGCGGACAGAGATAGATAGACACAGAAAGAGAGAGATAGAGAAGGGGAAGTACACAGAAAGAGAGAGAGACAGGGAGAGAGACATCCTCTCTCGCGCCAGCGCGGGATCACTTTGAAATAAAGTTCATTAAAGCCACTCTCTCTCTCTCTTCCTCTTTCTCTTTCTCTCTCTCATTCTCTCTCTCGTTCGTTCGCTAGCCCGCTATGAGGCAATCGATAGAGAGTCGAGAGGCACGAGCATGAATTATAGATCGGCCAGTCTTCAGACTTCGGTCTCCGATGAACGTAGTGGAGGTTCGTAAAATATGCAACGGTCTTAGAGGGTAGTTTCGATCGGGTGAAAGAGGGAGTTAAAGGAGAGACATAGGGAAGAGGTTGGGTGGGGTTAAAACGAGGGTAGGTGTAGAAGAGGTGGCAAAAGGGAGAGAGTTGGAACGTTAAAATGGAATTAACACCTCGGTTAGACCGAAAGTCCCCTGACTCGAAAGCGGGTCTTCTAAGTTTTCCTTCCTTCCTTCCCTCCTTCCTTCTTTCCTTTCTTCCATACTATGTACAATACTATGGTAACAATTATTCGCAAGGATCGCATTTGGCCAGATGTTCTGTCAGAATTTCCAAAGGATCTCTCTTTGCGGATACATCGTCCCGACCCTTCTTCACCTCGACCATTGAGAAACGCGTTTAACCAACCAACCAACCAACCAACCAACCAACCAACTAGTGGGTCTCGAAAGGAACCCCTCGGTATCGTATTTGTTACCGCGAGTAACTATAATCTTGAAAATGAGTCAAATCAGAATGATCGATTTAAATTACACTTTTCGATCTAATAATGGATTTGATATCCGATATTTATCCCCGTGCGTTATATCTATCTATATATAGATACGCATACGCGTATTTCCTCCCTAAACTTCCCTACCCATCCACCCTCTCCCTCCCTCTTTCTCTTTCTCTCTCTCTGCTCTGTACTCTCTCATTAGTGTTTTACGTTAATATAGCACAGCGTCGCATTTTACGACTCTAATGATGGCCAGCTTGTCCCGACTGAAGCGCAGGTACTCTAATAAAATAAATCATGCGCGCAGCGTTTGCAAGCCGGCGCTGCTGCGAACAGCACCGCTGCTTTAAATTAATCCCATTGTGCCTGGATTTGGTTGGTGCGCCAATTAAACGGATTATTATCGTCGATACCGTCATTACTTTTTGCAAAAGTCTCTCGTTCCATTTCGCTAGTATTTCTATCGAAGAACTTTCAATGTACAATCGTACGTTTCCGCCGTCCCTATCCTCCCCCTTTCTCCACCTCTCTTGCCGAATACACTTGGTTAAGAACTTTTTGCTTTCTTCTTCTTTTTTTTTTATAGTAAAAAATTATTCTAAAAAAAGTCATCTCTTTTACCGTAAAACTATTCTTCGTAACAACGCGAATATTCAATTTTTGTTTGTCCACGTTAGGCTACCTTAACGAAATTTTAAAGACGATCGAATTCTTAGTTTTAACTGGACAGGATATTCGAAAGACCGAAAATGCGACACCTACTACATCGTTTTAGAGGGTTCGAAACAAATCATGTTGAAGTTGCCCTCGTCTCTGGAAACTTTTCCCCTTCTTCTTCTTCTTCTTCTTCTTCTTCTCTTCGAGCGTGTATTAGAAGGAAGTAAAAGGGGGTTGGTAGAAGATGAACAATCTACTGGTGGTATTCCTATATCTCAACGAATTCTCTTGAAGGAGAGTATATAGCTAGGAGGAAATATACCATCGCGTCTAAGGACGGCCAAGATGGCTACCGGAAATTGCTGGGTGACCTTACTTAGGAGTTCGCGTGAGAGCGTTTAAAGGGACGAGAAATGCCGACGAAGGGTTACCGTATCGCATAGACCTCGATGGAAAGGGTACTAATGAGGCAATACGAACAAAGATAGAACGAGAGAGATAGAATGAAAATGTGTGTGTGTGAGAGAAAGAGAGGGAGAGGGAGGGAGGGAGAGATATCCCTCCCATTCGATCTAAACTCGATGAGCCGTACCGAATTACATCGTCTTCGGACTATACCCACCATGCTTATGCCGTTACTTCACGACATTTATGAACGCGATCGGTCGTTAGTATCGTACTTTATAACCCATTAAAGTTAATACAACAAAACCAAAAGCACCATAATTCAATGATTATAATTAAACGTTTCTTTTCGTATTGTCTAATTTGTTCTTAATCATTTGAGTGTTGTGAATGCATACTTATTTATATGATGTTTAATAAAAATTGTCCACGTGAAATATTCGTACTTCAATTGTTAATCTATATGTATAATAATGAATTCATGTTTCCCTTGGTCACGCCATAACTTGAGAACTTTTTTTTTTTTAAGTTTTTTAATACTTCGTAGAAGGTTTTTACGGAAAGAAAATTGCACACACAAAATTTCAAGATATGAGATAAATTAACGAAAGAAGTGAGTGTGTTTATGTATTGTTTTCTCGTCTCGTCGCATTAAAATTATGTTTAAAAAAAAGTACTATCTCTTCTGTCATTTCATTTAAAAAAGAATATAACACATATTATAATTTATCATTAGCTATGCGATTAATATAATCAGTTAATGGAACAACTATGCTAGAAATAAAGTATATCATTTCAAACTAACGGCGCTTCATTAAAAATAATTCAGCACTCAAAAGATTAACAAAAATTACAGGCTAAATATTTGTTTCTTTTTACTAACTGTCCCTCCCATCACCACCCACCGCTGCCCCATATGTTTGATTTTCTATTCGATCTTCTTCACTGATGAAAAAACATAGGATCTTATTATAATAATAAAAGAAAAGAAAAGGAAAAAAAAAGAAATTGGACACGGTAAAAGTGTTTATCGAGATGATAATATCCCGATCGTTTCGTCGGTCTAAAATCGTTCAATTAGAATTCGTCACGTAGCGTAGATTTTCCACACGCATCACGAACATTCCCGTTCATCTCTCTGATTCTCTTTACCACTCTCTCTCTCTCTCTCTCTCTTTCATTCTCTTTCATCCCTTCCTATATAAACCACCATCACGATCTCCTCCTTCGCGTCGTTCTGCGTGGGGTTCGTAACAATACTACGTAAGGGGCTGCAAGTAATAATGGCCGGGGGCATCAATCATGCGGCAAACGCAGCAAACTTATACGGTTATACCTACGTGTAAAAGATATCGAAAACGTTCTTGATCAAAAAGTTTCATAATAATGTCGGACCATCGACGAAATTCGAAAAGTAAAAAAAAAGACTGAGAACAAGAGAGAAAGAAAAAGACAGAGAGGGAGAGAGATTAGTGTAAACGAAATAAAACATTTCGCGTGGAAAATAAATCGCAGAAAGAGAAAATAAGGGAAGGGGGGTGTAAATGAGAGAAATAAAAAGAAAATAATGGCAAGCTGGATGAATTGGGGGAGGTAGGTAGGTAGGTGGGTGAGTGGGTGGTTGAGGTGTGGGCCATGAGGTGTATCTGATAAAAACGAGTAGCAATTTAGTCGAGAAGAGTACCGCAAAAAAAGATATATCATTGGAGCTATTACCGCGTTAATTAATAGGTACCCACCCGGCCAGTAGTATTCCTACCGTTACCAGTACTAGTAGTAGTAGTAGTAGATAGTACGAAGTCGAAGAGTAAACGTTAAAAGCACAGAGGGAAGAGGCACTTTGAAGAATTATCGAGCCATTCGATGGACCGAAGTTTGCGTGGAAACCGTACACTCGCTTGCGAAACGGGCTAGTAGGTTCGATACACTCTATCTCTCTCTCTCTTTTTACCAGTAGAAAAACGGAGTCGAATTTGGTGTAGGCTTTCACGCGAATAGAAAGAGAGTAAGAGACAGAAACAACATACATGTATACGCATATATTTATAAAATGAATGAGAAAGAAAGAGATAGAGAGAGAAAGAGAGACACATGCACACATAGAAAATTGGGTGGGTGTGTGAGAGAAGCGAACGTTCGAGGGGTGCGTCCTAAACACGTGACGCCTGATTCATACACAGACTGCTACGGAATCAATTTGTAATCTTGACTCGAATTAAGGACGGCAGAGGAGAGAAGCGAACGGCTGCTACTGCTACTGCTACTGCTGCCAACGTCGAGAGGAATGAAGAGAGAGCTAAAGAGAGAGAGAGGAAGAGAGAGAGAAGCTTGGAGACGATGCGGATACGTTTATCGGCAAAGCGAGCCTGGCATTTGGTCGGAGAATGTGCCACGGGTATACCGGAATCTCGAGCGCCTCGTGTTGTAGCATTATAGTTGGCTTGTAGGTTATTAGGTGCGCCGACTAATAGCCATCGATATCGGCCATTAATGGCAGGTAACCGGACGGTGATAATGGATATCAAAGGACGGCCCTCACGATATCGTACGTGAATATGCGCGTTCCCTCGTGCGTTAGACTACTGTACCGAATTTGGTGGATGATTGTTTCTCCCCCTGGCAAAAAAAAAAAAATTAAAAAACAAAAAAGGGAGCGTAATGGACATTTAAAAAAAAAAAAAAAAAGAAGAAAGTAAAATGTATGGGAAATTGATTACGGTTAGATAGGAAAAATTGAATGAATTGATGAAACACTGAAATTTATAAGTCTCTCGGTTTTAGAATATTATTAAAAATATAAAAAATTGATCCTTAATATATACAAATATAATCGTTATTAATTAAATTCTTATGAAATATTTTTTTATATTTGTTTGATTGAAAACGAATAACGAAGTAAATTGTTGAAATGTTAACGTTGTGGGTATTATTACGAACATGTAAATAGTATGAGATCTTTAATGTTTTTTTTTATAAGTAAATAATTTTAAATTGTTTCTATATTATTATATTATTATATATGAAGTTTTTACGAAAAATCTTTGTAATTTAAGAGAAACGATCCAAACATGATTTACCGGATTTTTAAATATCGGAATCACTTTAATACACCTGTAAAATAAGAATAATCAAAAATACATTTGGTTAAAAATGAAATATCTATTAATATACCTGGAATATTAAAAAATTTCTATCTGAAAATATTCGATTTGAAGTCGTCACTGGCCAAGAACGTAATAAATAAATTTATTTCAGTTTAAACAATTAAAATATTAATAAAATATATTGGAGTATGCAATATATCTTAAATGATTATTAATTAATCGAAAAAAAATGTATATTGTAGTCTAAAAGCAGGGAGTATAAGTTCAACGTACCTTCCTCTTCGAAATCCAACAGTAAACTGACTCGATATCATCTATGAAAGTCGATTAAAATGTTTTTATTTATTCTTATTTATATGACTTTCTCTTGAAGGAATAACAACAGCTGACTTTTATAAAGTACAATAAACGAGATTAACGATAGATTTCAAATAAAACGATACGTCTCTCTCTCTCTCTCCCTCTCTCTATCTCTCTCTTTACCATTATGACGCTCCCACCCTTTTCATGTAGTTTCATAAAAATTTGTATCGTTACCGTCTCGCCTTAGGAGTATTATATCTCATCAAAAAGTAAAGATATTTTTAAGCAAACAAATACTTTTGAATTCTAAAATTCTCACCCTATATAATAATCTTGAAAAGTGATATAAGAAAAAACGACGTAGATACGGGGATCTATTCGAGCTCGAATTAAACTTATGTAGTATTACACATATAGAAACACAAAGAGAAAGAAAGAGAAAGAAATAAAGGGTGATAGAAAGAGAAAGAGAAAGAGAGGGAGAGAGAGAGAGAGATCTTCTCGTAGCAGTGAACGGAACAGAAAGAGAAAGAGAGAGAGTTTTGCGAAAGAGAGAAGCGGTAGAAACAAAAGGGTGTAGAACGCGGTGTAGGAGGTGAAAAGAGGAGTAGGAGGAGGAGGAAGGAGGAGGAGGAGGAGGTGGGATAGAAAACGATCGGGGCAACGAGAACGGAAACAAAAGCGGCGCGGGGAGATACGCAGTATGGCGACGCTTCCGGCTCGCTCACCACACACAATGCGAGCTCCCGTGTTAACTTCTGTGCCCCGTTGCTTGCTCCTCCACCTTTCTCTAGTAACGTATCTCTCCCTTTCCATATACGTATCTCTATCTATCCATCTATCCATCTTCTTCTCTCTTTATCCCTTTCCCGCTCACACACTATCACTATCTTTCTCTATCTCTGCGTCAAAACCCGCGCGCGATTTCTATGCATCTCGTAAAGCACCCCCCACTGTTACTCCGGCATTCGATAATCAGAATGCGTGACCCTGCCCTACGAGAAAGAAGGGCTCGTCATCTTTCTCTCTCTCTCTCTTTCTATCTATCTCCTACGCTTATTTCTTTCATTTTTTTATTTATCTTCTTCTTCTTCTTCTTTTATTGTTCTTCCAAAGAAATTTGACTGACTCGCGGAAAATTCGCGCAACAGAAAGTTACGTAAAAGTAATTAAAAATTAATATTTTTTGTTCACTTAATTACAAATATATATTGCGATACAAATAATACGAATTATAAAAGATGGTTATGTGTTTTTTTGTTTGTTTTTTTTGTTAACAATGTAAAAGCTAATGATACCAATTTGAAATGTATAATAACAGGATGAAATATAATGATTGAAATTATCCTTTCCAAGTGTTATAGCTTCATTAGATTTTTCTAGTAAAAACTTATTTTTGCATGAACGTTTAAAATCTGGCAGGTCTTTAGTCGGTAGTCAGACAGGAGGCCGTATTTGGCAGCCTCGTAGTCTTCTCAACGAAAGTCAAACCGACGGGAACGCGAAGGCTGACGCCGACGCCGACGCCGACGCCGACGCTGACGCCAAACTCGACACACGGTGGTGCGCATTCACCTTTTATTGTCCTTTTCCTCGTGCCGACAAGCAGCAGCACTAGGTGATATTAAAAAAGCCGTCCCTTTTGCTGGTCACTGACGAGGAAACGGAAGCCTAACGTGTGCGGACTTTTTAAGAAATTAGTCTCTGTTGTTCACGAAAAATGACAAAAATAACATTCCACTCTCTTTCTCTCTCTCTCTCACATACACACATACACGAGCATATTCTTTTCTCCTTTTTCTCTATTTTACTTTTTTATTTTTTTGTTTACCGTGTCTTCGTTTCGCCATCTCGTTGAGAGCCATGCGTTTAATTAGTTGACGATGCATTCGTGGTGCATGTACATGCACTCACCCTTTCTCGGAACACACAATGCACGCTTTACTCTTGTTACCTTACACTTTATATAAAAAAATATACACATGCATGTAACTATTTATATACCATGTATACGTAATGCATACTATTTCACGATTAACTGACCATTTTCGTCTGCTTATATTTCTTTTTTTTCCTTCTTCCAAATATCTTCCTTACCGATCTTTCTTTTTATTTCTTTCCTCTTCTTTTTCTCCTTTTCCTCTTTTCCCTTTTTTTTTTTTCTTAAGTAAATCTTTTCACGACTGGTAAAATTGTATATAATAAAGATGGTAAGGGGTCGAAGAGAAGTAGTCTTCGAAAACCTTAGCTTTTACTTGTGTACCTTCGGAGAATGTTGAAGAAATCATCATCGTGCAATTTTCTAATGCGGTTCGAAAGCCAATAAAATGTTCGAGAGAGAAAAAGAAGGAAAACCAGAACCGGTAGTTACGTTCCTACTTTCCAATATTTATTGTCTCTCTTTCTCTCTGTCTCTCTTTCCCCTTCTCTCCCGTCTCTCCCCTTCGAGTTTCGAAGTAGCCAGATGCAACGTAAAAAAATGCCACAATATGGCCAGGTTGAAGCTGTAAACGTGTGTGGATAGTAAAAAATTAAGGGGGAAAAAATTGGGTTAATCTGGTGCTAATCCTCGTCAAGGTGTAAAAAAAAAATGTCTCAAGACTCGTCAGAACTTTTACCATTCAAGGACGAAATAGTGATTCAAAAAAAAGAAAGGAGAAACTTGTCCATTCATTCGCACAACGACGATTTACTTTCTAAGGTCCCATGACCAGAAAGTTTTCAAACTAAACCTTTTCATATATAGATCACTATTCTTATTCTAGTAAAATAGAGAAGTAGCCATGAAAGGGTATAAATTATTATTACAATAAACTATTCAAATCGATCCAAATGTAAACAGTTCAAGGCTTATTAATAATTTGTTCTTATAATGTAAAATTGTCATTTTACAAAGTTAGAATATATTGTAAGAAAGTAGAAAAAGGTGGGGCGAATAAATTTGTCGTATTTTTAAGCCAACTAACGATTCAGTTGGACGTTACGGAGATGAGACGTAAACAGAGTGCAACGAGGAGTCACGCGTTCGAGAAAATTAATCTGGCCTCGTTAAAGGGCAGCACGTTGATGTTGGTATTGGTGTTGGTGTTGGTGTTGGTGTCAGTGATGTGGATTCTAGGTGGAAGTGGTAGATAGTATAGCTGGTGGATAGGAAGAGGCAAGGCTGTGGCTGCAATTTCGTTGTAAATCTCGCTCGGATCCACCCGACAACGACACGCTGACCTAGAAAATCAAAGGGTTGGATCCTCTCGCATCGAGAACTCGTCGGAGATCGATTTGAATTTTCCTCCCTGAGTTTCGCATAAAGGAGAAATGGGTTCCAGTCGACTTTTACAACTATACCGTCAGCTAGTCTATCAGTCGTTCTTTGATAGCAATCGAAAAGCTCCAAATTGGGGGCTCTCTTTTACAACAAAAATCAATGGAATGAGAACTTACCATATTTTAACTATTTTAATTAACTATCTGTTAATATTTTTTTGGTTTTTTTTTCAAACAACAAATTACACTTTTCGATTTCGTATTACGTATTTTTTCTAACTTGGATATCAAGGTATGAATAATGAAGACTTTTCAGGGTTGCGTATTCGAATATTCAACACTTCATAGTTGACATTTCTTTTAAAAAGAAATATTTCACCGGTTAAATTAGAATGATCCTTTATTCAGGATTAACCTCTGGAAAAAGGGGACATGGTCAAGAGGTATCCATCTATTCCCACTTGTGACCCTCACAAAGCCAATGAAGAAAGACGTTTCTAACATAGTCGTAGGTTAATTATATTTACGGTAGGCATATTTAAATGTCATGATCAACCGTAGGTAAAATAAATTTTCAACGTCTACGCCTATACGCTGTCTTGCTGTTTCGAGGCGTTTTATTTTCTCCTTCTAGGTTAACCTTCGAGTTAGTAATCGTAAATCTACCAATAAGGAAAATATGTGTGGATATAGTATAGTGACGTCAAACAAAAATGGGGAAAAATGTTCGGCCATTTTAACCAATGAAATCCTAAGAAAGTCGCCATGTTAAGCTGCAAACGAACTGCACTTTACCATGTAAGCAACCTTCAAATTAATTAAATATTTATCGGATTAGTATAATTATAATAAAATCGGATCTTTTTTTAAACGATAAAAAAATTGGTCAAGATAGCACATTTAAATATATAACCAATGTAGCTTATGAATAACAATTAATTATGATTCATCAATACGTTTCTCGTTTCAACGAGGAAAACTCGTTGACGCTAATGCGAGGACGACACTATGTTGTAGCATGTTCGCCAAACTAATCGGCCACTATTTCGATCGGCCTGTAAGACCACCCGCGATGGGATTTGCGCGAACCCCCTTTGTCCAAACATCACAACATTACACCTCTATCTATCGATCTATATTCCCTTTTACGAGTTACATTAAAGCTTCATAGAAATCCGATTAGAAGAGATTCCCGAAAGTTTCGAAGGAAATTGAGAAACGAGTTTAGGCGTAAACGACCTTAATCGCTTCGACGAGAAAACTCGTAAAATTGTTGGCCTAGGTCAAAAATAGACCTCCGATCGTTGAAGTTATGAAACGAACGGTGTTCCTTTCTCGTTACGATCGTATAGATGAGAAATGGTATCTCTCGAGTATATAAAATATAATCAAAAAACTGAAAATAAGAACGATATATTTAAAACAAAAAAAAATTATATTAGAAAATCGGGCGTCCAGTGTAGAAATTTTAATACGAGAAAAAAAAAAGATCAAATATATTATGAGAAAGTTTCAAAAAAGAAAAAAAGAAAAGAACACAACAAAAATGTCATATAAGATAAAATGAAATAAAAAATAAAACACAAGAAAAATATTAGCAAAAAGCACGAGCGTTGTTCGATCTAATAATCCAACGTAACTGCAGTCACAAGTGCATAGGCCGTCGAGGTCAAGAAACGTGTGTGGTTCGGGATGGGAAATGTTGAGGGAAGGAAATAGAGAGAGAGAAAGAGAGGGTAGGAGATACACATAGAAAGATAGATGGATAGTAAAGACAGACAGACAGACAGACAGTCGGACTAACAGCCAGATAGATAGAGAAAGAACTAAAGGAAGAGAAAGAGAGAGAGAAAGTTTGGTGGTAGCAGTGGTAGAGAACTGGTGGTGGTGATGGTGGTGGTGGTGGCTGAAACGACGATGGTGATATGGTGGGGCGAGTTGAACACGTGCGCGTGAAAATTCACGTCGTCACGTAAGCGTGGCGTAGGTGGCTGGCTGGCTGGCTTGGTAGGTTGTTGGAAAGGTAGAAAAGGAGAAGGCGAGATACGATGAGATAATACGAAAGAAAGAGAGAGAACGTGAGAGAGATGGTGAAAAAGGGATTGGAGGGATAGGAGGGATGAAATAGAAAAGCGAATGGAAGGAGAATGACAGAGAAGAGAGACAGCCAACAGAGAACGAGAGAAAGAAAGAAAGAAAGAAAGGGAGATGGTATAAACGTGAGAGAGAGAGAGAGAGAGAGAGTGAGAGAAAGAGAGGGAGAGAGAGGAAAAGAGATAGAACGAAGCTGAGGTAAGAAAGAGATGGTAGGTGAAAAGGCACCCTCGACTCGGTTCGAGCAAGCAAGGCAGGCAAGCAGGCAGCCCCTTTCGCAAGGCAGGCGACCCCCTAAGCCTGGTTAGGGGCGAAGGCGGCGAGCCGCGGAGGCCACAACACGACCGCCGTCCTCATTGGTCGACGCGCTTGCCCTGGGTGGGGCTCCGGAAAAATTGGAGGGGATAAAAATCCCCTCTAAATAGCTGCGGCTGCGGCTACGAAAAACTAGAATCCGCTCAGCCGGCATCGAGTGCGCGTCGCGATAAACTTCACTTTTAACATTTTCCTTCTGAAACGCTCGCACCAAACTGGGGGGAAGAAGATACGTATAGAGAGTATACAGTGTTCGGGGTTACGGATATATATATATATATATGTATATATACATATCTATATATATATATACGTTTATATATACATATATATCCACATATACCTATATGTATATTTACATGCGCACATATATGTACATGTATATATGTAAAGCGTGAAACTCACAAACTGGATATATTCGTGTTTCATTTCGTTGGCTCTTTCCTATATCACACATTTGTTAGTTTATAACAATAATAATAACCTTCAGGACTATAAATAATTTTATTAATAACAGAGAGATAAATCAAGTGTTTGTGTTTTAAATAAACTGTGAAAGAAAAATAACATAAAAAAAAAAATAAAAAAAAACAGAGATAAGATTTGAAAGTGATTGAACTAAGGATAATTGTGTAGCGGAAGTAAAGTGGATCATTTAAAAGTTTCAAACGTTGGCGCTTCGGGGTTCACGATCGCAGTAGGATCACTGAAGGAGATGCATCTACCAGAGGGACAAATACCGCTCGACCCCCTTCAGACGATTCGCGATGCTCTGACACATTGTCACGGGGATCTCGTACAAACCGGAAGTCCAGCGATCTTCTGCAGTATGTTACCGACTCATTGGAGATCGAACAAGTCCCTTCCGTTGGCGTTTAAAGTTGTTACACTTGATAACGTCGATGACGGAACGGTAGTCACGATCAGGGCAGGAAATGATGAAAACTGTTGCGGCGAACTCAGGAACTTCACGGCGATCATGAAGAACGGGGTCGCTAAGTTCAATGATCTAAGATTTGTCGGTCGCAGCGGTAGAGGTTAGAGTTTAATTACGTTTATATTTATATCTATAAATATATATAATATATTTTGTATCATATTAAATTCTATAATAAACGAGAATAAAATCAGAATATAATCCGAAACGATTGAAATACAACGTGGATATTATAATTTCAGGTAAATCATTCTCGCTGACGATACAAATCGGTACTAATCAAATAGCAACGTACAACAAGGCAATCAAAGTAACCGTGGACGGACCAAGAGAACCCAGATCCAAGTCTAGTAAGTCTTGGCCAGAATTTAATAAAAGTAAATATCGAACACAGAAAATCTTTTTCTTTTCTTCATTTTTTTTTTATCTTCTTCTTTCCGTCGAATCATCACACACATACTCAAGAAAAAGAGACAAACCGATAAAATAGAGATAAGTATTGAAAATAAGAAAAAAAAACGGTGTATTTGAGGTGTAACGATGGGTCTCGTAAAAAGATAGAACAATTTGTAAAAGTTTTGCAAAAGAAAGAGCATCGGGGGAAGAGTCATCTCATCGGCGGAGGCGGTGTGACCAGTCGAGAATCCGCAAACGGGTGTTGGAAGCTCGCGGCCGTTTAATAATCCGGCGTATAGCTGGCGGACCTCAAACCGCGAGCCGCGGCGGTCACAGGACGGTGCTTGCAAGCTCTCTCTCACACATACTTGCTCTCTCACTTACTCTCTCAAACGTGGAACCGCTTACACGGCACGTGCATTCACACGCGCGCGCGCACAGAGACACGTTTATCTATTTCTCTCACTCTCTCATTCTATTTATCTCTCTTACACGCGTTTAACACGCATCTAAAGAGAAAGAGAACACTACGAGTATCACACACACACACAAACGCACGAAGAAAACTTGGCAAGTTTTCAAGCCGCGACGAACGTAGGGTCTTATTCCTTTCCTTTTTCAACATTCTCGTTTATTTTCCGAAAAGTCGAACTATTCGATTGGACCGTGAGTTAGTTAAAGACGTTGTTTATTAGCCTACTACTACTACTACTCTCTATGTCTTATTCTTTCATCATCCATCTCTATCTCACTCTCTCTCAGCTAAAGATTACGATGAGACTTAGTCGTTGGTAGTAAAAATGAAAGAAAGAAAGCAAGAAAGCAAGAGAGAGAGAAGGAATATAAAGAAGCCGCGTTTATGCGTTTGTTTATCGCGCCACATATGGCGGTAGCATGTGCGCGCCACGAGAATCCGCGGCGCGTCGTATAAAGAACGTTATACCAAGCTCGTATAAACATAAGATACAAGTCCCGCTTCAACCCGGGCCGCCAAGTCGGAGAGAGCCGTCGTTAATCCTCGTTTTATAGGTCTTGGGTGGCCGGCATCTCCTTTTTCACGGTGTTTGTCAGTTCGTTATGCCCGCCAAAGAGATTTTACCAGTCTCCTCTACCACCCCCACACTCCCCTCCTTCACCCCTACCTCTCGCGAAGAAACGCATCGTTCATCGTTAAAGAAGTTAACTTTGTTTGATTTTTTTTTTGTACTTACTCTTACGAATCGTTCGTGAAATTTGAAATTTTTCTACGCCAACACTTTCGTATGCATCGGTTGATTTCTTTTTCTTCGGATTGTCCTATTCGATTCTATTTTTATTAGAAAAAATAAAATAAAAAGTGTGTAATTTTAAATGAAATTGAAGAAAAAACTTTAATATTAGGATTAAGATGCAATGGATAAAATTGATCACTTGTTGTCCTCTTTAATCTTCTATCTTTTTCCTATCTAAATTTCTAACGTTTGATTTACAGATTACCAATATGGTCATGGACTCCATCAACTTGGCATATTCAGTCCGTGGATGGAGAGCGCGATTTTTTGCACCCCCCCATGGCCGTACCCTCATCCAGCATTAATGAAAGGTAAGGAAATTTTCTTGAGTATATACATTTCGTTTCCAGAATAATGATCAGAAAAAAACCGGAAAGAATCGCGTATAGTGTAGCATATAAATCCTTTGAAAACAACAAGTCGATTCTTTTTATCTCGAAAGTTTGTAAAACTCGTACTGGTAAACGATATTTTCGAAACAGTTTCACAATTGGATATTAAAAATCGGATTCTCCTGTTATCGAGGAACTTGCACTCTTACACGGATACGTAAATACTTGAATAGAAAGAAACCAAAAAAACGAAAAAAAAACGGACACATTGTGTACGCGTGATAGTTTGACGAATCAGCAAGAAAAAAAAAAAAAAAAGAGAAAAAAGATCTCGAAAGAGGCCCCACTCGTTCATTCGTTCGTTCGTTCGTTCGAGAGAACGCGCGTGCAAACGAGAAAGAGAGAAAGAGAACTCGTGTTATCGATTTCGTCGAGTCCGCGACGCCTGGCGATGATTCATACCTCGTAGTGCTGGACCGAGGGGTGAGTCTGTGCTCCCTTTTCCCACAACGGACCCCCTTCGACCTCCGAATACATCCCTTCCGTTAGAACAACAATACGACTTACAAGCCCACTCTCCCCCACGAAGAACGCCTCTCTCTTTCTCATTCTCTCTTTTTCTATCTTTCACTCTCGACAAAGCTGTCCGCATGAAAACAACAACTATTTATATATAAATAAATGTCGCATGCTTTAAGAACAATGATCAACGCCTCGTCGATAAAGCAAAAAAAAAGAAAAAAGAATTTGGGGAAGAAAGTTTGTTTTTGATTTTTTTTCAGGAGCACTCCAATTACCACCGGCGGAACTATTTCCACCGCCGTTCTCACCGACGACCGTCCTACCCCCCGTTTATACCATCGATCATCCGTCGAAATATGCAATGGAGTATGCACCATTACCGGGTAAAACGTTGTCGACTATATCAACAACTACGACAACAACAACCTCATCAACGATACCTGGCAGTCCAGTAAGAACACCACCACCGAGAAGTCCGAGTGAAAGCGGGAGCGAGGTCACAACTGAAGAAGTTCGTAGTAGTGCCTTCGTCCCAATCAGGCAGAACACCCTCCCACCCCATTTACCAGCCGTCACAACGCCGTCCTCGTCTTCGCCCGAAAGAATTCTACCGAAAAAACCGACGGAAGGTACCAGGAACGAATTGAAAGCACCGACGGCATACATTTCTAACAAAAGTACACCTAAGAGGACACCAACTCCAACAACAACACCTTCAACGACGACCACCAAGTTATCTTCTACGACTACTACGAAAGCTGTCGTGTGGAGGCCTTACTGAACTCTAGAGGAAAGATCAAAAATGAAACAGAAATGAAGGAACTTAGATCCTCTATCCCCCTGGAAGGCTAGTGATACCACGCAAAGGACGACGTTAGGAGTCTAGAAAAAGAAATGAATCCAATCTCATAATTTGATTCCATCGTCTATCTAGTTTTTCGTCGTAAATGATTCCGATGCCGAATTCAAATACGATTAAGCTGCCTTCGGTTTTACGAAGGAAAGAAAACCGACCAAACGCGCGTGCTGATATCTTTTGTATTAGGGAAAGGATACACACACCTCGCTTAACCTATCATTTTATTCATAAGACGAACTATCTTCTACAGTAGATCGTTAATATTGTAAAATTTGTATATATGTGTAGATTTAGTTCATGGACAATAATACAGTGATAGTAAAGAATACTACATAGATTATAAATATTATATATTTATACGTGTATACATATGTGTGTGGTGTGTGAAATCGTAAATAGACGCCCTCCCATGACACATACGCACGCACACACATATGTACAGGATTCCGTCCATTTACTCGGATTCATTTTAACGCGTTATATATACATATATATATATGTGAAAATCCAAATTCTGTGATTCCTCAGTGTAATTTATTTCGTATTCGTGTAGACTTATTCTTCTATCCCAATAAAAACTAAATATTAGGTGAAGCAATTAATTCGATGCCTTTTAAACAAATATAGTGCATAATTTGTAAAATAATCATACATCCGTTATTCTTCGAAACAATTTCCAGCATTTTCGATGACTTTAATATCCACCTTTCATGGAACTGCCGAATTGATCAAATGAATTTAATATTCAAACACCGAACTAATTGTTACACCTAACACATATTTGAAAACGTAGAACAGATTTTTATTTAAAATGGCTTTTTATGCTTCCATTTACGCGCTGTTATCGTGGAACCAATTAACCGTGTAAGTGGAAGGACTACTGAACACACACGTATACCTATATAAACATATACGAATGTTTGTTGAAACCTGATTACGTGCAAGAATAAAAAAAACAAAAGGGTGAAAAGATAGATAAAAGAAGTAAAAAGAAAAAGAAAAAAAGAAAAAAAAAATGAATGATTTTAAAAGACGAAGAATATTGCTATTATTGATAAGTCAGAGATGATATTTGTTGTAAAAAGATGGTTAACAAAAAGAAAAGAAAGAAGTAAATATATGAAGAATGCAACGAGAGAAATAAAACTGAATTCTATGCGAAAAAAAAGAATGTTTGGCTTTCTCAATTGTCTACGTTTCCCTTTTCTATTTTCTATTTCTTTTTGTTCCTTTCATTCTCCTTTTTTTCTTTTTTCTTCTTCTTCATCTTCTCACAAATTTTCATTTTCCGTTGTACCCTTAACACAATCCTTCTTAAATTTCATCTTCCTTTTTTTTTTGCGAAAGGTTGAAATTTATTGCATTACAGAAACTTCCACTATCTCTCTCTCTCTCTCTCTCTCTCTCTCGTTCTAATTTTCTACGATATCCGTTCGTATCCACGACGTCGTCGGTCAAGTACATCGTTCAAAAATTTACTCTCACCCTTGCGATTTTTCGCCCCTACATACACCCACACCACACACAGATACACAGTCACTTATATAGATCCTTCACTCGAGAAGAGACATTCGCGCTATCTTTTTCTTTTTTTTTCTTACTCTTCGTCGACCTTTTCGCGTGTTTTCTTTTTACACGTTCGATTTCTCGAGAGTATATATGAAAAAAAAAGAGAGAGAGAGAGAGAGAGAGAGAGAGAGAGAGAGACAATCTTCGATATACGATATCATATTTTTTTTTCTCTCACACTCTCGATCGTTTGGAAAAGAAGTAAAAAAAAAAAAGGGAAAAAAATAATAAAAATAAAAAGAGTAAAAGAAGAAGGGAAAGAAAAGGATGGATAAAGAGAGAGTGAGAGAGAGAGAGAGATCGAAAGCACCAGTGCGTTTCGTATCGCTGCAAGGGGAATTCATATTTTTTTGTCACGATTTAAATCTGAATGGCCCGTACAGCCCACGGTCGTCTTTCTCTCTTTTTTTTTTTCTCTCGCATACACATGTAGGAACGCATAGAAAAAGGCGAGCGCGCGCGTGCATACACGTATACGTACGCATACCACTTGAATCGTATATGACAGTGTTAGAATACGAACTCCCATACGACGATCGCAAGGGTAGAGAATGGTTTATATTGAGGGGACTGCGTGAGATCTGTATTAGTACCTATAGCCTCGGCACGAACCCGTGATTCTCATCCTTCTTATCTCATCCTGGAGATCGCTCGAACAGCCATCCTATCCCTTCTTCTCCCTTCTTTCCTTGTCTCCTCTTCCTTCTACGAGATGGAAGAGAATTTAGAGAGAGAAAGGGGAACGACGACGCGTTGATAGTTACCCCCTAAGAGATAGAAAAAAAAAAGGAAAGAAAAAAAAGGGTCCCGGTTTTTTTTCGGTAGCTCAACTTTCACGAAATTAACGCAAAGATTCTTCTTCTTCTTTCTTTCTTTCTATTTTCTTTTTTCTCTTCTTTTTATAATACTTTGACCAAAATGTTTCGTGTGTATACCTACCCAAAATTGATCGATTTTCGTAAATAGAAAGAATCATTAGAAAACGAATAGAGATAGGGAAAGTTTAAAGAGAAGAGTTAAAAATAGGCAGCTCGATTGGCAGCAGCACAATCATGATTTTATTGGCATAAGCTTCTGGGGATGCCGAAACGTGGTGGCAGGCAGGCAGGCAGGCTAGCAAGCAGGAAGGCACGTCGAAGCGACAATTTCGGACGCTTTGTCGTTGCCTAATGGGATTATCTCGAGGAAAATGAGAACCGCGTTGACACCCTGTAGCCGTGGGGCCGTTCGTTCGTTGACGAGTAGACAACGGAACCAAGTAACCATGAAGGGTCGCCACACGAACCGAACCGAACCGATCCAAGCCAATCCGTGTGCGCGCGAGACCCAACCGGCGCTAACTAATGTTTGCCCAAAGAATCGTGACGTATAATTGAGTCAATGTTGGAGAAAGGGGTAGTCGAAAGAGAATGAGAGACGAATAGAGAGATACAGATAGAGAGAGAGAGAAAGAGAGAGAGGGAGGGAGGGAATATAAAAATTCAGCGTCAAACCATTCGCTGATCGCCGGCAGAATAATCGACTTCCGGGAGTACAATGAATTCGATGTCTCTCTCTCTCGTATTTTTGTCCTTTTTATTTCACCCCCTTCCCACCTGCCCCCGTTGTTCGTTGTTTTTTTATCAACAATTTTCTCTCGTCGGCTCGTACCGTATCAGTAAACTTCTCGATATATATATTTTTTTGATTAACGAAAGATTTATTATATTATATTTGTAGGTACCATCTAGTCGACAATAACAACAACAACAACAACAACAATGCACAGGTACCGGTTAATACGTACGCACGTTCACGAATCTCTCGCGATACTAACGATAAGCATAGACACGTTCACAGATTAGAGCTGGGGAGGTTCGTGTAAGTCATCTCGTCAACGTGCACGAGTACGCGAACTGTCCAGCATGTATCTATCTCTCTCTCTCTCTATCTCTCTCTCTCTAACATATATATACAAACACACACTCTCTTCCTCTCTAACCACGCTCAACGATCGCGAGGACGATGCTCTCGGAGGGTCCTAGAGTTAGGCAATCAACGTTGATGAGGGATAGAGGAAGGGCGAGAAGGGCTCGGACAATTAGTAACCATCCTCCCAGTCCCGATTTCCACGCGACCTCTTGTCCTACCCTTTCTCCACCTCCTCTGGATCACGCTTCCTCTTCCTCTTCCTCTTCCTCTTCATCCTCCCTCCAACTGTTCGTTTTGACCCTCTACGACGACGACGATGATGACGACGACGGCGACGACGATGATGCACCAACAACAACCTCTACGCATGCAAAAGGAGGTTTATACTCGATATGCCAACATCCTGTTGTGTACCCTTTCCAAGATAATTGTTTCCCCATTCGAGATCTCTAACTTATCGAGAACAATTAGATTATCTTGCCCCAACTTTTTGATAAATCTATATTTATAAATAAATTATCGAAAATATCGTATGACTGTTTCGAATGAATATAACAAAAATCTATATATGTGATTTACTTTATAAATAAATATATTTTAAAATTGTTTTTATATAAAAATATCGAATTAATTACTATACCTAATGTATCGATGTACGTACGAATTTAATATACATGTGTTTCTTCGATCAAGGAAAAGGTTTGTTTGATCAAAGGATCGACAAGAAAGTGAATCCTGTTTCTTATTCCTCCTTTGAAGAGATCTTTGATAGGTAAACATTGATACTCTCGAAGAGAGACTATTCTTAAGTCTTCTACCTTGTAACTAATTGGCTCCTATCTTACTTTTACCCTCTCTCTCTTTCTATTTCATCGCAAACGTGTCGAGGATTACGCGGGTCCTTCGCGAATGTCCTCCTCAATGGACGAGGAGTCTCGAAGGAGACCGCGGAAATAATAAGCCGCTTTTCAAGTGGGTCTTGCAAACGGAACCCAATTGACTCGGTAAAGTCTCCAAGAGCAACGCCGAAGTAATCTTGAGTAAGTAAGAGGAAAATGTCGTTGTCTTCGAGTTGGAAGAGAAGGAGAAGGAGGAACAGGAGGAGGAGGAGGAGGAGGGTTCCTTACTTTGGGGGTGGTAGGGTTGTAGTAGCTTACAAGATAAAGCTTCGAATGATACGATAGCTTAAGAAGAAGAATAAGAAAAAGAATAAGATGAAGAAGAAAAAGAAGAAGGTGGAGGAGGAGGAGGAGGAGGAGGAGGAGGTGAAATAGAAGATGGAGAGAGACATTTAACGAGCTGTTTTGCATCGCAATGCTTCGACCTCGTTATCGGCTATCGATCCGTCCTGCCGCGATGCCAATGCGGATTAAAGGGTACCTGCGGCGGCACTAGGGGGTGGCTGCTGCGTGCACCCTCGCAGTTCGCCACTTTCTTTGTGTATATTCGTGCGTGCGTACACAAATGTACGTTGTTCCCGTATATGTGTGTTTGTTCGTTCGTTCGTTCGTTCGTTCGAATGTACCAAGCTCGCGTGCGAATGCGCGTTGCACGTTCGTTTAACCGATTGCCACTCATGCAAAAGCGAGAGAGAGAGAGTGAGGGAAAGGGTGAGAGAGGGAAATCGGGTGGGAGGAACAGTGCATTTTCGTGGAAACCACCGATTTTCATTCGTTTCTCCCTTTTCCTCGAAATTCTTTCTGTTCCATAAATTTTCCATCCAGATGTTATCCTTTATATTTGTTTTGTTTGTTTTTCTTTTTTCCCCCTTCTCTCCCCCCCTCCTCCTCTACGTTTTTAAGAGAAAAATCCTTTACGTTTTTATAAATAATGTGAAAGAATTTTCCGGAGGAAGAGAGAGATTTCTAAACTTGAAATAAACCAATACAACTTAGAAAGGAAAGGTAAACTTTGGAAAACATTCGGGTAATAAAAAGAGAGAGAGAACCTTTTTCTTTTATTTTCTTTTTTTCAAAATTATGTCGTAAAAGTAGGTATACGGGCTTTCGCCACTCAAAGACCACAATTTTTAACCACAAAGGATGCCGATTTGGTGGCCGATATGCCCCGAAATAAAAGAAAACTAGCCGAAGATTGCAACACAGCTACCTCAAGATTTACTGTAAAATTTTTACTAGATTGATTTCTTTCAAACATTAAAAACTGGAAAGAGAAACTTTCCTTTAAAATCATATTATAAAAATCTATTGTTAAGAGTTAAATCGTTGTTCGTAAAACTTAGCTACATCTTTAAAGATTTACTTCATTCCTTTATATTCTTGAATACACACAACACACATAATATGAATACAAATGTATAGCTATTAACATTCTCCCTTCTTTTCATTTCAATTTCGTCGACTACCCTTTGAAAGTTTATTTTCGAGTATATTAATTTTAAAAAATTAAATCTAAACAAGAAAAATTAACGTTAAAAAAGATTTCATAATTGTAACATTAATTCATGAAAGTTTAGTAAATTTAAAAAATCTTACATCTTATAGATCTTTCAAAGAGCAACGAAGAGAAATACGACGTAAAACCATTCTTATACCGATCATAAAAGCACAACACACACACACACAAAAGATATTTCTCTATTTAAAGTTAATAGCATCGTCTTTCTATTCATCCAATTTTTTGTCTCTATCTTTTCTATTAAACTACAAGAAGAAGAAGAAGAAGAAGAAGAAGAAGAAGAAGAAGAAGAGAAAATAAAAAAAGAAGAAAAAGAAGAAGAAGAAGAAGACCTGCCACTGAACGTATTTCTGTTTTCCTGTTTTCCTAACTGTTAATACCGACGGTGTTAAAACGCACAGAGAACGCCTTGTTCGTGGTTAACGGAGCAACGATGTGCTCTTGGATCTTCCTACGAGCTAACGAATTAACCGGGAACCGAAATGGTAATCCGATAATAGAGAGCACCGGTTGATTCAGGACTAACGAGATTAATTATCTTGTTTGATCTTCTGACACTGGCCTGCTAATGCACTAGCGCGTTTCCTGCCGACTTGTATCGAACTCGACCGCGACGGACCAACACGATCGTTCTCTCATTCCTCCTCACCCCCTCCTCCTATTAACCACCCTCCCTCCCTCCCTAACACCCACCCACCCCGATTACTAGATATTATTCTCGTATGGAATACGATGAGCGTTTTCCCTGATTTCCTACTGCTGATATTGTGAAACTGAAAAAGAGAAAGAGAGAGAAAGAGAATAAGAGAGAAAGAGAATAAGAGAGAAAGAGAGAGAGAAATATAGAGAATATACCTTTTCGATATCCCTTTCACGATTGATCCATAAAAAAAAAAAAGGAAAAAAAAAAAAAAGATAGTTAATCGTCCACCGAGCATATAACCTGTTGATCGTATTACAGAGTCGTATTTTTGAATTAGTCTATATAAGGGTGTAATTAACGATACCAACGATAAAAAAGAGAATTGTTAAATCCCTTTAATTTGTACGTAATCGATTGATTTACATCTCCCCGTCCTTCCTTTTTTCTCCCTTTCGTTGAGTCTTTGTTTTTTTTTCTCGTTGGAGAAACATCGAAAAATTTCGGATCACTTTCAAGCGAAGAAGCCAGTAGTTGTCAGTACGATGATGTTCCTGATCGATTCGCACGAGTTCCCGACCCATTGGGAAGCTTTTTGAGAGTACTCGGCCTCAACTGCCATCCAGCATGAAAACGGAACTCATCAGCCCGAAAGGAAGTGGACACGTCGGAACAATTTCCTTACACCATCTGCCCCGCCACCTCGGCCAGTTCGACACCCCCTATACTAGCTCGGGTAACGCTGCTACTAGACAGAGAGAGAGTGTGAGAGAGTGAGAGAGAGAGAGTGCTTTCTGGAATTCTAACCCCTCAGCGATTGACCAATTTGCCAAATCGATTCAACGTCGAAATGAACCTACGTAATATCGGCGGAGCTTTGCTTACGCGGACTTCGCTTTAGCTCGCCTCCATTTCCACATCCTGTGCGAATACAACGTACTTGCTTGCTTGCTTGCTTGCTAGTACATATCTCTCACTCTCTTTCTTTCTCTTTCTTTCTCTCTTTAAATTCGTCCGGAGAGTGGAAAGTTTCAGGAAACAATCGTCTTCTTTATTAACGATCATCTAACCACTCCGGTGGTATGCATCCTCGTTTATAGTTCTGAAACAGAGAAAAAGGGTGATAAAAATAAAACAAAAAAAAAGAAATAGAAAAGATTAAAAAGGTGGGAAGAGAGAGAGAGAGAGAGAGAGAAAAAGGAAAAAAGGGTAGAAATGATATTAGAGAGATTCGTAACGGAAAGTGAAGGACTAGATTCTTGAGCGATAAATTATGGTTGCGCAACGAGTGCCCTACCTCAAAGAGCAGACCAGACCAGACCAGACCAGACTGGGGCAGAGACATGCGAGAAGGGGTGACTTGGGTCTAGACCTACCTACCTACCTACTAGATAGCTAGCTAGCTACCTACCTACCTACCTACCTACCTACCTTCCTACTACTATCTACTACCTACTACTACAAAAAGCTTCGCCGTCGACATTTTTAATGTCACACGAAGCAAGTGGGTACTTAGTACTTATTCTCTCGGAGGTAGTAAGCCCCCTCCCCCTACCTTTCCCCACTGTCTACCCACCCTTCAGATATTACCCTTTGGAATAGCAGCAAAAATTATGGACAGCCGATAGGCTAGCAGCCGCTGCAGGGGTGCGTCTCATCCATTTAGGTCCATCACACATGACTGGATGGGGTGAGACTTATCCTGCAGAGGTTCTCACGTAGATTACGACCTTTTCCAAGCTCTTTTAACGTTACTTTCTCTTACCAGAGATATACTTCTCGATTTTTAACTTCCCTATATATATATATATATATATATATATATATATATAT
>NW_014569621.1:631497-632538 GCF_001313835.1 Polistes canadensis
CAATTAGCATATATATATATATATATATATATATATATATATATATCGATCATTTTTATTCAATATTATTATTCGATGCATTTATAATATAAGTTCGTTATACAATTATTCTCTACGGTCTTGTATCTTTTTTCTTTTTTTTCTTTTTCTTTTTCTGTTTCTTTTTTTGAGAGAGAGAGACAATTAAAATAAGTCGAACAGTTTGATCTTATTAAATACACTCGAGGAAAAAAAGGATAGATAAAAATATAATATTAAAGTTTAAGACACAGATCGAAAGAAAAGATCTTTCGAAAGTACCGTTCGTGAGTCTACTTGGGGGTTGCTTCCTTTCTCTCCGAGGGTAGATTTATCGATTGTTGCCGGTCCAGTGGTCCCCTTTCGTCGAACGAAACGCGGCATGCCTCGACCCACGTGACCCTGTGCACGACGTACTAAATTTACGATAGCAAACATCCTGAACGTGGCCCCACGCACAATTATGACGGGAAAAAAGGATCCGATTACATAACTGGCCGGCATTAATGACGCTTTTATTTATCTTCTCTCTCTCTCTTTCATCTCAACGTTCTCGTAGAGGAAATACTTTTTCACGTTGGGGAAACAACTACTCGACGTAGATTTTATTTTACATACGTGTGGAATATTTTCTTTGTATACGTGTGTTTATTAAGGTGTATTAATATATGTAGGTGGTAAACGCGAATTTGGACCAGTCGTTGACGTCGCGATTAATTTACGTCGCCAGGTGCAGTCTGGCTGTTAGAGGATTATCCGAGTGCATAATTGTAAAACGTCCGCACATTCGCGTACAGGCCTGTCATACGAAGTCGCATTAAGGTCGACGGCTGTAAACCAAGCATCGTGAACTCCGAGAAACTTGCCTAACTCCTGTAACTAACTTCTACCCATCAAGCTCACCTATATGTTTCTACCTCGATGTAGAAAGCGTGCCATGTGTTACGTTACCCTTCATAACGCACTATGGAAAACTTTGATCGAAATTTGTTATAGATGATAATAATAATTATAATAATGTAT
>NW_014569621.1:633305-672285 GCF_001313835.1 Polistes canadensis
CATTTCTATTAGTATTTTTTATTAATTTAGTATTAAGTGTGCGTATATTAACAACACTGATAATATAAATATGTGTGTTGTGCATCTACTAATATTTTTAATTGTTTAGTATATTGAGTGACTTGGAAAATTTTCAATACTTTTTTACGTTTTAATCTAAAAACCATTAATATATATATATATTTTATACTTTTCTATTAAAAATTGCATTTCGATTGAAAAGATGCATCACGTTTAAGTCTTCCTGTTGAAGAAGTGAACGACAAAATGAATCCACTCGTTGATGTCAGCCGTCGCATAACAAATTCCGGAGAATAATAGACCGTAAAAGTCGCATTTATCAAATCGATCATTTATAATATCTCGAATAGGAAATCTATAAATGAAAAAAAATTTTCTTTTATTTATCATAAGAAAAAGAAAAGAAAAAAAAGTAAGGAAAAATACATTCCGAACAACATAATGGATGATATGCACCCCTTTTCGATGACAGCTACTATAGTAGTCGTTTAAGTCTCTAAACTTTCGAACGCAATCACAGTGCCCTCCTAGCTAGGATGTACATACCGAGTCAGGGTTCTTTGTACGAAGGGCAAAACTCAAAAGTATATACGAGGGGTAAGTAAAGAGAAAGAGAGAGGGAGAATAACTAACACCATTATCTAATACTCCCAAACGGCCATATGTGGTACCCCGGCTACGAGCCACCGTGCCATTCTCGAAAACCTCTGGCATAGTGCGATTGGGGCTACTACCACCCCTTCGTTACCACCCTATCTACTCTCTCTTTCTCTTATTTGTACGTCCAAGGACCTCCATTATGTCGCCGACACTAATCAAACGGTACCAACCAACTACCCTCCTACCCTCTTTTCTAAATAAACGCTGAGACACGATTTTTCTCGATTCTATACTTCGATAATAGCCTGATCTTACAATACTGTTATTTATAGTAATTCATCTCAATCGAACGACGCGTTGCATGAAACAGATGTTTTTTCTTTTTTTTTTCTTTTCTTTTTTTTCCCTTCCTTTAAATTTATCATACAAATTAGATCGTCATAGATAATTATGACTATCTCAACTGAAAATCATTTGTTAACGATCAAATTGTTTGCCAAATGATATATTTGAATAATTCATTTTCCATTCTTTTTATAAATTCATGAATTTTTCGATGTATTCTAACGTCAATAATTTATGGCATTCATTTTAAACAGCATTCTCTCGTTATTATTATTATTATTATTATTATTATTATTATTTATTTATTTATTTATCGATTTAATTAATTTCGGCAAATGAATTGTTGAGATTTCGATGAACGCGTTATTAACAAATTGTTTCTAAAATAAGAAATATTAAAACAAAATTAAAATTTCAAGTAGCTTTCCCTTTTTCTAGCAAATACCACAGTTCTATACTTTGAACGTTGAAAAGTCGGGTTTGAAAGTTAACTTGCAGGTATAATTCGAAATAGCTCGTCACAGGTCACAATGGGTTCAACAAAACAAATTCTAATCCTTGTGAACCTTGAAACTGAATTAGAATCATGTGAAATCTTTCTAAATGGAACTTTTGTCTATTGATGTTCAATCTTTTCAAATCTTATATTTATTCAGAATTCTAAATAAATCTGAATACAAAGATCTACTAGCCCAATTTCAAGGATTTGAGAAGATTAATCTCGAAAAAATATAGAATAGAATTTGTCTTTTCTATTTTAGGATTAAACCACTATGGTTTATGCGTTCTACTTCGAAACCGTATACCAAAATTTTGTTAAATTTCATTGTTTTTCACTACGACCTAAATATTTCATTCTAAAAATATTTTCTTCAGTAATTGGATAAGGTTCCTTTTACTTATCAACTACAGGAAAAAAAACGGTACACCATATTAAATTTATCAACGAAATTTGATGTGTGCAATCAATTGACAAAAATATATTAATTTTCATGACAAAATGATAAAATTTTGATTATTATAATTGAAAAGTATATTCAAAGATATTACAGAGTTAATAGAAAATTTTTAACAACTATTTTTTAAATTCAATTTCTAATAATTTATAGGAATTTGTCAGAAAACATGATTGCGGATTAATAGGTTAACCGAATGTACTAAATAATGGTATTCACTTGTGACACCAACCCTCTATCTATCTCTAATTCTGTAGTTTGACATTTTAAAGAAAGAAACTGACCACTCGGATTGCGTGAACGTAACTAAAAAGGAAAGAAAAAGAATATAATTCGTGACTGGTTAAATAAAACTGTTCATGGTATATGGGCTCAACGGTAACAGTAACATTCTCGAGCACGCCTATAATGGAAGAAAATAATTGTACCTGAGAAAATGTATTGGGAAACTAAAAGTTAAAGATTTTTCCCACGATTTTCAAGAAACTATTACAACTTTGATATAATGAAAACTCTTCCCTTATTTTGTGTCTTCTTTTTTTTTTCTTCTCGTTTTTTTTCCTATTCCAATATTTTTCTCAAACATACCTAACCCAGAGAGATACTTTTCTCTCGGATCCTGTAACCTTCTCTTACTTTAACTTTTCATTCACATCCTTTTGTCTATGTCAATCCATCTATCCAGTAATTTTTTTTTCTCCCGTTCCTCCTTCTCCTCCTCCGCCACCTCCTCCTCCTCCTCCTCCCACCCCTCTCTCTCGTTCTCTTTTCTTTGTCATCCCTTTTTACGTGTGTAAGTTAATTTATGACAGACTCTAGTTTATACTACTGGGTTTGCCAAAGGATTTTCAAAAGCTCCCGTAAATTTGTAGACCCAGCGCGACAGATCATTTTTTTGTACTTTTCCTATTCCTCTTTTGGTTTCTCTTTTTCCCTCTCCCTCTCCCTGTTTTTCTTTTTCTTTTTCGAAGCGTAAAAGAGTAAAATTATATGGCGCGTGGCTGGTCTATTCTAAAAGTTACACGAGTCATTTTCATTGGTGGAAGGAAGAACTCCTGTAGTGTGGCGCACGACGAAATGCTGGACGCATAATTTCAAGGCAAATCTTCTTTTCGAAGAGATACACAAAAACCTCTCTAAAGAGTGAAGAAGAAAAAAAGAAAAATCTGACTCTTTCTTCCGTTCTTCCTTTTATTCGTTCCTTTCTCACGAATTTTCTTAAAACCTTGACACAGATACCATTTATATCAGATTTTATTCGAAAAACTGACACGTTATGTCGAACGAGTATAAAAAAAAATGTCTCGTCGTCACGATAGGAATTTATGTTTGGTTGAATCGATTCCTTTTTTTTTTTCTTTTTCGTCGAGAGAAACGACAAATGTATTGTTAATTTAAATATTTTAATAAATTTCTATTATTGGGTTATTTTTCTATTCAATTTTTTATTATTATTTCAAATACGTATTATTTGAGTCAAATTAGTGTGAATACAAAATTATTATGTACTATTAATCATCGGTCAAAGAACAATTTATTTTTATTAGGATAATCAATTTTTATAAACTAATAATAATGATTCATTTATCTGCTTCCATTGAGAAAACCATAAAAAGATATACCACTATACCAATTCCACAATAGAATAATAAGAGAACATTGTTAAAAATATAAAAGTAAAGTTCGTTCCTTGGATTGAATGCTGAAGATTTTAGAGAAACATTTTTTCTGAATCAAATTTTATGTTATAAAATTAAAAGATTTACGTATATTACAAAATTATTGAATTCGTGTATTTAACAGTAGAATTACGAGAATTTCAAGCATTAGTATTGAAATGTGAAAAACACGAAGAAAAAATAAATATATAATAAAAAAATATTAATATTATAATTATAATATTTATTTTTTACATTTTTCTATTATGAAAATAAAATAAAATAATGTAAAATACCCGCATAGAAATTGATTTAAAATCATTTTTGAAGAAGGAATAAGAGAAAGTACTTCAAACTAAGAATTCGTTATATTGTTTTAACCATCAACAAAAACCGAAGAGAAAACTTTGGTCGATTCATGAAACGGCAAGAGTCAAGAGGAAGGATGCTACAAACCTTGACTAAATTTCACGGATTAAACAAATAAGAATGAAGGAAACTGTGATAAATGACAGGCGTGCATACTGCGCGTGGACGAGGTAAAAGGCGCGTGTCCTTGCCGTGAGTGGATCAAGTTAGAAAGAAATTGTTAAACCTACCCTTAATAATGGGGAAAAAAGGTTTAGGGTAAAAGGATAAAAGATTGAAACGGACAGGATTTTCTTAGAAGATTTAACTCGGTTCGATGGAAAGTATTGTTATACTCAACTCAAGAAGATGCCTGAGGTTTCCTTTCAAACCTTTTTACCATACTTAGCCTTGAAAAACTTTGTTTACATTATTATTTATTGCTTTCGAAAGTTTACCATGAACGGTTTAGACAACGTCTTCGAATTATCTACGAATGTATTTTTACCTTTTTTCTTAAATCTTGTTTCATGAAGTGCATCGAATTTATAAAATATTAATGTCGTGAGACTAACACGTGACAAAATTTCAGACTCGTGACTAAGCCTAGTACACCAAGGGAATTGAAAATTCAAATTCTGAATTTTTACACGTTTTATTCAATATTTCTATGGACAAAAAAAGAAAAATTAATAAAAATCTTTATTGCGCAACGGTGATAAAAATTGGCACGGAAAAACTACGGGAAAATAAATAAATAAATAAATAATATACAACGTGTCTCGTAACTGATGTTACAAGTAAGTAGGGAGTACGTAAAAAAAAAAAATAAAACAAAAATGTAGAATCAAATTTATTCGTAGAGTAGATTTAGGTTTAAAAAGAAATACATTTGAAAATTTGTCAAGTACATGTGCACTCTGCTCTCGCTTATATACCATCGGCTACAGAACACATTTATCTTGGAAAAGGAAAACAAATTTTCGTCCCAAAAATATTCATTGATGGCAAGTTTGACCAAAGGGCCTTGGGTAAATGAATGGTTAGAGCAATCGATCAAAGCCAAACGGAAGACCCAGGCTCAGGTCCTAGCCAAACTAACCCAATCGCCCAATTTTGTCATAAATTCGGTCAACTTTTTCACAGATTCCTATTTTTTTTTTTAAATGGTGATGCTAGTTCCCACGGATTTATACACCGGATCCTTTTTTCTTGTCCACCTTGCATACATTTGGACTGAGTCATAGCTAATAATACATATGAAGTGCACATAGTTCTTTACTATTTCATAGCATCGAGGGATGACCTTGTTTTCTTTTATTCTTATTTTCGTTCACTTACACAAACGCAAATATACACATATATACACACTTAAACATATTAGTTCTTTTTTCTTTTAATTCATACTTAAAATATTATCATTTTTTTTCAGAAGAATCTGATTACTTTGGTTACACAATAATTATTTACTATGATTTGCCTATTTTATCTGCTTTCTTTAATTGATAATAAATCACATCAGAAAATTAAAACGTTTAATGCTTATTTTCGTTCCTTAGAACTATATTAATAATACTTAACATATTTTTGAACATATATTTTGATGACAACATATTGTCTGTTCGTAAGAAAAAGTTTCCACCCCCAAGGGGCATAGGGGCAAGAAAAAAGATTCGTACGCTCCGCCCATCCCCACTTTTAACACTTTAGAGATTAAATAGAGTAGGGTCTTTGTAACAAAATTAAGATAATGCATAAATTTAAATAACTGCACCAATGCTTGGGTGTTCTATTCTGCTGGCTTTTAAAGTGTTTTTTCTTTATTACACGTCAAGTTAATAGTTGTAAACCTTTCCACAAATAGTGTAATTTAACTTGGTACGGTAACATCAAACAAAAATATATTTTAACTAATGAGAACAATATTCCAGGTAGGGAACATCTTTTCAGACAAAGACAGCATTCTTTCCATATCGACAAAATATAACAACTGATTGTAATCTCTATTTTTCTGTAGATTATTTTATATTTATTTTCGCACAGAAACCCGAAGCCACCCAAAATTAAGTCGCTTTTTGACTCGAAGCAAAGTATTCTTAAAGTTTGCAGGTAACGGCAGATTGGTCTCATTCTAAACACAATGGTCGGGAAAGGTTTTATTACCTTTCCTGAAGACGACCGTCGGATAGTAGGTCGGGCGGGTACACCTTTTGCGTTGAACACATGTGAAATGTGAACGAAGTATTGATCAGTGCTCAATTTTTTCAAATAACGAACTATTCATTTGTTATCATTTTCTTTTAAGGCCATCTTTAGCATGTCCCACCATTTCGTATCTTTGTTATTACTCTTTTATTTAAAACAAACAATTTTCGACAATAAACGCATTTGCATTTAGCGATGCAGTTAATGAGTAATTATAGAAAAATGAATTTTAACATTGAACTGTGTGATTCGAACAAAAAAATAATCAAACAAAGTTATTGTCATTTATGTGATATTTTTTAGGAATGTATATAAAAATGTCTGGATGAATAAGAGGACATCGAAGGAATATAAAGGAGAGCAAAATCGAGTTTACTCCCACGCGGGATTAACGGAATGGCAGATAAAAGCAGGTGGGATCAGGTAATTGAGACGTCTTTGGACATCGAAGAAGAGACGTCATCGGGAATCCAAAGGTACAGGATCATACGAAACCTTAGACGTTATTCCCGGATTACAATAGATTTCTCAGTGATAATAATACAAGCATCCTGGTGAGTGTCCACATGGAACATATGAAGAAAGTTGTCTCTCTTCCGGTACATTCAACGGACACTCGATGATCAAAATGATGCTAACATCTAAAAAATAACAAACGATCTCTCACGGTACTGCAAATAAATTTTCCTTCCTCGTCAAAAAATCATTCGTCTGAGATTATTTGAAAAACAAAATAATTGTTTTAAGTTTCTACGCGAGTATATAAAAAACAAAAAGGAACAAAATAATAATTCCTTTGGTATATCTACGTTTTCCGACAAATCTTTCCTACTCTCTTTCTCCATAGCGGATTTTTTCGAAATACGAGAGACGCGATTTTCCCAGCCCTTGCAACAGACCCATGAATGAATTCAGTTTCCAAGCATTGAAACCACGATGAATGGAGAATACGAGACGAAGGCGTTTTTATCAAGCGATCCTAGGTGTCACAGTCGTCGTGGTGTTGACGTTATTGGTGCTAGTAGTGGTGATGTTAGTGGTAGTATGTGGTACTGGTGGTGGTGATGGTGGTGGTGGTGGTGGTGGTGGTGTTTGGTGACTCGACATAAATCACAGAAAATCTGCTTTATGCACGCGAGGGCAAACACGGGAGTTGCGGACCCGCCTACCCACATCGGCCGAATCCACAATGGGGTGGTGTTCAACCGAGGAAACGCAACTTCTCTCTCTCTCTCTCTCTCTCTCTCTTTTTCTCTATTTCTCTATCTTTTTCTTTTCCTCGCCTCATAATAAGCGAGTCTTCACCACCCTACATTCATTTCTTCTTCTTCTTCTTCTTTATCGCGAGCTCGAATTCCACGAGAATGCGAACAAAACGCGAGATAAATTGATGCTTGCTCAACATGCCACACCTTCTTTTTTCATACCTAAACTTTTCCTTTACCTTTTGTTAAAACTCTTACTTATGTACAACTATATCGATCGAGATCCAGATCTAAAGGATGGATCCTTTTCAACAACCCGACGAATCCGAATGATTTTCATTATACTCGAATTTGCAATTATCGTATGTAGGATGATAATAGAACGTGATCATCTGTGTTTACCATGTACACATTCTATTGAATACTATAGAAATATATATAGGAGAACGGTTTTTTTTTTTTATTATTCGGTAAAATGATTCTTGGAAATTTCGTTTTATTCTTCTTCAAAACGAAAACGAATCACTCATGTGTTCGAATCGTGTTTAAAGCTTTTTCCTTAGCACGATATATGTTTTGCCTCCGCAACAACTAAAGTTATTTCCGTTGGAAAACTTTGCTCTCGTTCCACCATAATTCCACACTAAGGCTGCCACATACTCTCTCTCTCTCTCTCTCTCTCTCTCTTTTACTCTCTCTTTCTCTTTTTCTCTCTGGCTATTCTGGTTTTTATATTTTTAGACGCTATACGTGACCTGTTGCCATCGCTATTATTGACTCACGAATCTAACGAAAAACGTAGCATGGAAAATCTACTTGTGCTTTGCAAGAAATAAAAAAAAAAAAAACATGCTAATACTTTTCTCCATTGGAAAATAATTAAACGATACTCGCGACACAAACTCGTCTGAAACTGTTGAGAGAGAACCCTTAGTTGAAATCGCGTTCGTTTACAAATGTTAAATTTAATTTAACGAAAAAAAGTAAATGTAGTCACATATTCTAATTAATATTGAACGGATATATTGACAGTATGTTTAACAATTTTTAAAAACAAAATTTAAAAAAGTACAATTAAATTCGAAACGATATCGAATGTGCAACGCGTAACATTATGAATGATTTTTCATTATTTTCAAGTGCAACATCGATGCACGTTTTAGTTTATAATTTTAAAATATAGTTTAGATGACTAATAGCGATTATCGAAAAATATTGTCGCGCCATCGGGGGGTGGTTGTGCCATAAAATTTATTTATTTCGATATTTTCCAAAGCGCGACATAATATTTCGTTAAAGAAAATTGAATAATTTTTCATATATATTTTGTGAGAAAAAAAAAAGAAATAAACGATAAACGCACTGACCGACTAAAAAAAGCTCATTATCCTTCTGTAGGTAGAATTTGAAATATCGCGGCACGATCTTTCCAAAGTAAAAAGAGTAGAAGGAAAGATAAATGGAAAAAGAAAAAAGATAAGAAAGAAAGAAAGAAAGAAAGAAGATGAGAGAAGAACCAGAAAAAGGAAAAAGAAGTTAAAAGATACGGAAAAATCGTCGACTGAGCGTAGACTGTTATCTCGAAAAGAGTGCATTTCGGTTCGGAGACAGGAATCTAAGTTTCCTATCGGAAGTCGGACCGACGCTTTCGTCTCGACGAAAACCTCAACTTCTGTCGCCACGAAACCTCGTGCTTGCCAAACGTTGGGTCGAATGTTTAAGACTTACAAATTCAAGGAACAGTAAGAAGCTTTATTGACGCCACAGGGGTGCTGACATTCACATAAGACGTTTTTGGCAGGCCCCCGTATTTCTACAGCAAGGATAAAAAGGAGTAACTTTTAGGCCTGCTCTGAAAAAAAAAAGAAAAAAAAAGGAAACAAAAGAAAAGAAATAAATGGGGTAAAAAAGAAACGAATGGGGATAGGAAAAATGAGATGAATAAAAGATTATCTCGAGAAAAAGATCAGTTCTTATTATGGGTGCCAAACTTCCTACGGTCTGACCTCAAGTTCGACACAAGAGTTCATTTTTGTCAATAATACGTTGTGATCATTTTCTTTTCACGGAAGAACATAAAATATTATAACGATCTGCACCATCTGGCCATATTCGAATGCACATATTTCCTTTTCTGATCTGATTTTAAATTCATTAACTCGTTCCATCAATTATCGATTTGCACGCAACACCAACTTGATCTCGTACGAAAACCTATGGTCAATTGTTCATGGCATTGGATGAGAACGCATCACGTATCTCGAAAATATTTTCTTTTAACGAAGATCACTATCAAATTCTAGTTAATCATTAATCACTTTCAATGAAAAGATTTTGTTCAAATTAAATAAATTGGCTTTTGCGATGGGGACACCCTTTTTCCTGTCTTCCTTTGGCCATTTTCAGTAACCTCAATTGTATTCTTTTATAACTTCTAAAACGTTTCTGACCGTGTGCCTTTGACAGGAGGACCACAATTGCAACGACAGTCAAGACTGACTCTAATCGATTACCTTGAATCCTTAGCCGTTGCATACGAGGTAAAAAAGAGAAGTATCAGTAACAACGTCATTGGGTATTACCTTTACATTGATCGATCGTTACGTAGAAAAAACGAATAGCTAATCGATTGAATTGCCGTTTATTATATACGTGAAACGACAAATTGAGTAAATCTCGAAATTGCAATATAATGGAACGAATAAAAATAAACATAACGTTTCAAAAAATAAATCACAAAACCCATTATCTCGATTGTAATTAAATATAAATATATATCGTTATAATTTAAAACGAAACATTGTGTACCACAATAAACTCCTTCGTATCATCATCGTTACATTCCTGATAAATCACCTGTTTAAACGGCCATAATAAGACCCGATGGTGTAACAGGGCCTCCCACCAAGCACGAACGATCTCCCACCATCAAACCTGCCCATTATTTACTCGCTCTCGTCGTCTCTTTCCGCCCGAAAGCAAAACCAGCAGCACCCTTCTCGTCCTCCTGTTTCCCATCCTCTTCTTTCACACACAAACACATACATACACACTCTCTCACACAACCAGCACGGTTCGTCGTCGCAAATTTCGGCCATTTATCTGTCCGATCCTCGACAATGAACGCGCGTGAGGAAGAAGAGGATTGTGAGGAGGTCGCGCGACTATGTACGATGAGAATCTAAGTGGAACAGAGACAGACAGAGTTTCCCCGATTTCGAGTCTAACAGGGAGGCCGATTCGTTCCGGCTGTAATACCTTTATGGGTTGCGTGTCCGGTACACGTCCGTCACGCTTCCTTTCCATGGATCCAGAGCTGCTCAGCGTGCTAAGGAGACCTAAAGACTCTCTGTTGTGTGTGTCCTGGACCTCTCTCTCTACTCTAGAGAGAGGTCCAGGAGAAAGAGAAAGAGAGAACATTCGTTTCGTACTCCACGTTCCAACGATGATGATCGTCAACGACCTTTTTGCTATTCGTGACTTGAAAACTCTACCGTTCTATCGAAATTATATTAATAGTATAAGTTGATTTCTTCTTTTTTTTTTTTTTAATTTTCGATCGATTAATAACCTTACGAAATCGTAGTTACATGTCATGTTACAAGTCAAAATAATGTACATATCTTAAAATCATGCATATTGGTATAACTGCAAAAACAGGAAAATTATCTTCATGTTTAATAATTTATCATTATTTGTTTTTACTGTTATTTAAGTGTTTTTTAATATCAGAATCTGTTAAATATTCATTAAAATAAGAATAATATAAAGTATATTTGTTTAAAAATTACATAGATTTCAACTAAACAATGTAGATCTAATATTTTTTTAGATGAAAATATTCAATGGTCAAGAACGTAAAAAGTAAATGTATATTAGTTTAAACAATCGAAAATATTAATAAAGTATATTAGAGTATGCAATATATCTTAAATAATTATTAATTAATCGAAAAAAATGTATATTGCAATCTAAAAGCAGGGAGTATAAGTTCAACGTACCTTTCTCTTCGAAATCCAACAATAAACTGACTCGATATCATCTATGAAAGTCGATTAAAATATTTTTATTTATTCTTATTTATATGACTTTCTCTTGAAGGAATAACAACAGTTGACTTTTATAAAGTACAATAAGTGAAATTAACGATAGATTTCGAAGAAGACGGTACGTTTGAATTAATACTCCGTGTTTTTTAGATTATAATATAATTTTTCTGATTAATTAACAACAAGAATTTTAGAAAAAGACCATATAATGAGGCTTCCTGAGAAATGTAACAAGGTAATAGAAAAAAACGATTCATATATATTATAACACAATAAATCAACCAATATCGTCTATTGAAGTCGCATAAAGAAAAAAAGGAAGAAACTTATGGGACAACCTAAAACATTGTAATGCAATCTCAGATAAGGGTTAAACAAACGTACATTAATAAGAAAAGAAAGCAAGAAAGAATCAAAAACAAAAGAATAAAAGAAAAGAAATATCTAATAGGAACTAAAACTCGAATTTCTTTAAAGGATCTAAGAAATAACAGCCAGCCAACCAGTCGAGTCGAGTTTCGAAATCTACCGTCGAGAGTTCGTAGTCAAACTCAATAGATACAATAAGTAAGTATAAGAAGAAAAGAGAGAGAGAGAGAGAGAGAGAGAGAGAGAGAGAGAAAAAAAAAAAAAATAAAAAAAGAGATAGAAGAAAATGCGAAAAAGGAGGTTTCGATCCTCCGATCGAACGGCGTTTGCCCCCTTCGCGTATAACCACGGATTGCTAGGGTTCTTTATGGGCAATCTATGGTGATGGAGATGATAGGCAACGAGATATACGTAAACCTGATTCTGGAGGATCTTCCGCGACCCTACTCGAGAAGAGTCGTGTGGCTGGAACCCAGGGTATATAAGAGTACGTGAAAGAAAGAGAAAGAAAGAGAGAGAGAGTGTAAGAGAGATAGATATACATATACACGTATACCTCGATTCCCCAATAGTTTAACTTACGGCCGGATTTACTGGCGGAGATAGGAAAACCCCCGCGTATTGGCTGATAGACTCGCGACACCTACGTTCTATCTCTTTCTTTCCGTGCAAGATCCAGCCTCTCCAGCGATCCTCAAACTTTCCACGAAAACTCTCAATACCAAAGTATTTTACATACACTTATATACGATAGGTATATATATATATATCTATAGAACTGAGGGAGAATCGGTTAAAGGAAGAATTTCCTGTGTGAAACAAACGAGAATAATCGATGGGATATTGTCGTAGCTTGAACTTCGAATTCGATGTATCACGAATTATTTAACTGATCTTCCATGATCTAAACCGCCAAGTTATATTTTTTATTTCAAAGATAGAAAAAAGAAATCGAAGAAAGATAGAGATAGAAATAGGGAGAAAAGTTAGATAAAAATAAACGTAGTTCCGTTACTTTGTTCTCTAGCCCTTAAGAGATTAATTACCTAGGAGAAGAGAGAAGCGACTAGGTAAAGGGAGAACCTTTAGAAAACGATCGAAATCTGAAGCTTAGTATGATGTGACGTAGTTACACACCCACCTTTGGATGCATCGAACGGAAGCTTTTGCATCGTCGAGGAAGCACCCCTGCTTCCGTGTGACACTAGCAAAAGAGAAGGGTAAGAGGAAAAGAGAGAGAAAAAAAAAAGAAGAGTACGCGAAGAGAGGGGCTCGGAGACACATAGTGAAAGAGGAAGAGAATAAGAGAGAAAGAGAGCAAAGAGCAAGGGGGATGAGCTTGGTCTCATCTTGCCTCCACAAAGCGGCGCCGCATCAGATAGCATTTGTTTTAAATATATGGATCGGGAGTGTGGGTCTCTCCAGGATGGCTAGAAGGGATGCTAGAAAGAGTAAAAGAGAAAGAGAGAGAGAGTAATAGAGGGAGTGGATACAATACCCCATATCCTATGAGAAAGAAAAGGAAGAGAAAGCCACCCCAACTTTGTTCTACGAACACGCGAGCAAGACTGAGACTTCGTTGCGAGAACAGAAAGAAAGAGAGAGAGAGAGAGAGAAAAGAGATAGAATATGAGAGAGAAAGAGAAGAGAATATGAGAGATAAAGTGAAAGAAGAGAGAGGTTTATACGACGCAACTCGTTTCCTCGGTACTCCCCAGTTTCAGAAGCCAATACTCTAGTAGCCCTCTTTCCTCCTCTCGAATCCACCGAACGAGAGTCCGTTCTATCTATCCCGTGCTTCTCTAACCTCCCTGTGGCTAGATATCGGCTTCCCAATAATCTAACCGACTGCTCCGCGACGGCTAGCAGTGGTATTCCTATCCTCGTTACCTTTCAGGATCACTCCGAACGATTTCGGCCTTCGATTTCAAAGTTTCGGAGCTAACTGTACCAAAGGACGATGACGCTTTTCTTCCCAGCCCCCCTCAATCAGCCCTTCTCCCCCAGCCCTCCCAGCCACCTATCTCTAACTGTCTTTTTTATTTTTCCATTTTCGTATTATTTTTTTGTTTTTTTTGCTCGCGACTTTTTCAAATTTTAAAGCTAACCCATTGAGAACGATGACCGTTGCATTTTTATTCTTTTTCATTCATCATTTAATTGTAAATATTATATTGTTTTTAGTTTTCCAACTATATTTAACATTTAACTCCGTTTATTGGCTTTATTTCGCAACGAACGATTGTAGGATAAACGAACGTTGAAATTGTTAAACTTGAGAAAGAAACGATTAAGGCAGGTGATTCTTCGTAAGGTTTAAAAGAAATATAATGGGTCTTATGTGGTAGCCAAGTTTAGGATACTTAACAATAACCCTCAACAATACTGATGGAACGCATTTTCACTAGTAAAGATCTGGATTCCTCTTGTGACGGTCCAGGAGGTGATATTCGTTACCTTAAACGTAAGAGTATCATCTTGGTGACCCAGCAGAATCCTTGGTATACTTATATATATATGGTATATATATATTTATCTCTTATATTCTTAGAGAGATCAGGCAGTCGATCATGTCAACGACTTAAACGACGGATCGTATCTGCGGGAGCGCTTTCAAAACGCCATTGATCCTTAAGGATCATCCTGTAGGATATTGGACAAATTGCGACCCACTCGTATCTGTCTCTTTCATCTTTGAAACATATGAAAAAAAAAAGATAATCAAAGCAATCTCTATTTCCTGCTTTAACGGATAAAGAAGGAGAAAGAAAAAAGTAAAAAAAAATAAATCGAATTTCGAACGACACGGTCGACTTCTTCCCGAGATATTTTTTAATCGTTTTGCGAACATCGAAATGACTCGGATGCATCGAACCCGAAGGGAATCATCAAGAAACATTCCTCGGAGTTGTAATGAAAGCACGACTGAAGCATAAGGTCAGCTACTAACGAAGGGACGAAAAGGGGAGGAAGAAAGAGGAGAAAGAGGAGGAGGAGGAGGACTCGAAGAAGAGAACGATTCAGTGGGATAGAGAGAGTGAGAGAGTGAAAGAGAGAAAGAGTAGATGGTACTTGGTAGGGGGTCAGAGGTCGCTTGAATTTCACACGTGGATTAACTCTCCGGCGAGTAAAGTGTACTTCTCCTCTTCCATCGCCTCCTCCTCCTCCTCCTCCTCCTCCTCTTACACCTACACCTATACCTATACCTCCTCCTCCTCTTCATTCAGCTTCCTCTCGTTCCTTCCTCCTCCAACGAGAAACCTTCCTACACGAATTCCGAGATCCAGCCAGTGCAGCCGCTAATGAACGTTCGCGACATATCCCTACCCATCCTCTTCCTCCTTCTCCTCCTCTCTTCCTATCTCTCTCTCTATACCACACACACATGTATATGAACATGTAGACAGGTATACCATTGCGCGAACCCAGTCGACCAGCCTTGATCCATTCCATGTACAAGAGAGTGCATGACAACGAGGAGAGCACCTGGACGATGCGGCTAGGACGTTCAATGAGGGTGGTGACCGTACGTCGACGAGAAGAGACGTGAGGGTGGATGGAGTGGGTGGTATGGCCGTGCGAGGGGTAGGATGTGAGGAACGATATTCACGTGCTGATCGTATTAAATCTCCTTGGAGCCGAGCTTTTCACCCTTCTTTCTCTCCTCCTCTCTCCACTCTCCTCTCTCCAATTCTCTTCCTCTTCCTCTTCCTCTTCCTCTTTCACTCCTATTTCTCTCTTTCTCTTCTGGATACTACTACGTCCATCGATCTCGTAATTCAACCTGACTTCAAATAAAACCGCCCGTCAGCTACGGTCATCCCTTTCACGCATCCTCCAACCTTTGTCGTCGTTCTTGATGAATTCCCTTTTTTTTCTTTCTCTTTTCGACGAACTACGATGACGACTACTCGACCATTGCCAAGGTGATTAAACCACTTGCCTCGAATTATATTTTCTTCTAATTTTAATCAGAGAATCATTTTCAACGTTATTCTTACACCCTTAGTCTGTGTGTTTTTTAATTGACGACCAAACGATGAACAGGACCCACGAACGTTTGTAGCCTGTAAACGAGAGAGAATAAAAAAAGATAGTGGAGAGAGAGAGAGAGAGAAAGTGAGAGAGAGATGACATCGATTATTCATAAAATGGAGATCACGAGATTGAAATTCTAACATCTGATGGTTATAAATTCGACGAGAGAATGCAACTTGTTGCTGAGCTAGAGATACGAGTACAATTATTTTACTGCTATGAATAACTCAACGAACACGCGTTTATGTTCGATATTAGGGAATACTCGAACTTACGAGTACCTTACAGAAGAATTTTACTATTTTGTATAATAGTCTATACTTCACTCTATTTAAAACGCGTACTTCGAATATTTTCTAATATTTAGTACTTAATTAAAACAGCCAATACAATAAAACTATCTATCAGCGTCGTATCATCGAAAATTTTCTTTCTCAAATCATACTTTTCATAATTGAATTGTTAAAAAAAAAAAACTAATGTAAAATATAGAAAAAGTAAAAATTGCGAATAGGTTGTTTCGAAAATAAGGAAACAAAAGTTGGCTCGTTTTCGTTCGGTAAAAAGAAAAACTGACTAATTTCGTTGAAAAAAATATGTTTGAATTTGCGTAATAATAGGTCGATAAAGAGTTAGTTTGTTAATTGATAGGTAGGAATATAAGGACAACCCTTCCATTCTGTTTCTCACAAATAGTAAACGACCCTAGAAAAGCATTCGTCCTCGTAAATTATCCGGTTTCGCGGCTCGAACCAGTTAGACTTGCTCGTGGGGTTTCTATTTCTCTCTCGTTCTATCTTTATCTGCGTCTCTTCCTCTATACTGTAAAAGGAGCACGCATAACGGGTTTGCGAAAATTTACGATTCTCGTATTTCTTCGGTACCGACACGAGACAACTCTTTCGAAAGCTCTAGTTTAGTTCTGTCTAGGGACATCAGTCCCTGAAAGTCATCCTATAAACTTTGTTTACTGCAAAGACGCATGTATGGTATATGATAGAGCCGAATATTGCATAAAATAAAGGAAGATAAAATAACGACAAACTTTTTTATCAGAAAATCTTTACGTAAATCGTAAAAATTGCGTTTCCTTGCTCTCCATTAAAAGGGCATAGATAAAAAAAAAATAAAATAGGAAAGAAAAGAAAAGAAAAGAAAAAAAAAACACGCGTATCCATTTGCCGGTTTTTGCGGTTCTCCTTACCGTATCCAGGAAAAGCAAGCTCGTTTTTTTATTTTTATTTTTTACACATTTTTACCAAGCCCTTCCCAAAGTATCGATTCACTTTTTGACCCTTTTCTCTACTACTCGCTTTTTTTCGTATCGTTTACTTTTTCGAGGTTTGTTATTCTTGGCGAAGATTACTTTTCTTTTCTTTTTTTTTCACGAAAAAGCTAGGAAACACGTTTTCTAAAGTCACGTTATTCTTACTCTCTCTCTCTTTCTATCTTGTTTCTTCTTTTTTACTGAATTACTAGCACTTAAACATTACGAAAGATTTTTTCAAATTTGTATGAAGTTTTTCCTTTATCCTTAACCCCTTTCCAACGAATTTTATTGTGACTTCTCAATTTTTGTTTAAGAAATTATGTTACAGGAACTCTGTCAAGGTTTTTCTTGTTTATTTCTTTTTTTCCTATTTTTTTTTTTTTTTTTTATTCTTTTCTTACGTTTTTTCATTTCTTTTATCCCTTCTTTCTTTAACTTTTTCACGCTAAAAATCGAAAAGAAATTAGCTTTGACGAAAAGAAAGGCTTAGGGGGTACGAAGTCAACTCTTTCCATCCTTTCGTCCTTCGAAAAAACCCTTTCACAAACGGGTTATTACTACTACTGCTAACACCATCCCCCTACGATTCTTTCAAACATTTTATTGTGTTTTTCTTTAAATGAAAGGTTACGACTATGTAACGTGTTTTTTTTTATCTTAGATGTGGGTCAAGCTTTACAGTTAGAACCGTGCTTAAGATTTTTTTACCGTTTGTTTCTTTCACCCTTTCTTTTCTAAGAAACATTGTCAGGTAACTTTTTTTCTTTTTTTTACCCTTTTCCATCTCTTAAAGAATCCTTTCTCGAAGAAAATAAAGCTACGAATTTGCTTGGCTCTTTTTAAAAAAAACTTAGTCGAAGAAATTACGTTTCAAACATTTTCTTCGTTCTATCCTGTTGATAAAATAGAAAGTTAAAAAATTCCGTTAAAAAAAATACTCTGACGTAACACGAATGTGAATTTGTTCGCTTGGTGGGTGTCAAATGGTTGGAGAGCAAAGAAAAAAAAGAAACAATAAAAAGTAGATCGTATCGTAAAAAAGAAAACAAAAAGAAAGAAAGAAAGAAAGAAAATATGAACTTTATATGCTGCAAGGCAAAATCTTGGAGAGTGAATAAAAAAAAGAAGTCTATTTTTTAAGACGACAAAAAACGAACAGTCCAAACGAATTTGCAGAATGACAAGAAACGCAACGGGCTACTACCAAACGTTGACCCATTTTCACCTTTACAGTCGATTTTTTTTATGCTTTTACAAAGTACGCACAGAGGGGATAAAAAACTGAGAGTATAAAAAGAAGACCGAAGGACGACCGCGAAAACGTAACATGGTATCCCAAAAATTGGGATCTAGTTTCGAGTGTTTTTTTTTTTTTTTCTTTTTTTTTTTATATCTGGAGCGTCCATCGATGAGTAGTACAGGCACGTAACTAAACCGTGAACTGTTTTTTATAGCCAACCTTGTACTTTTTTATGGACACAGCAAGCAATATTTTCCTTTCTTTTCTGGTTTGTGACTTTCTTTCTTTCTTTCTTTCGTTTTTTTTTAGTTCCTTCTTCCTCCTTTCATTGTTTCCTTTCTTTTTTACGTTTTTTACGTTTTTTTTAACATCTCATCTGTTCTTTTTTTAGACAACTTCTTATTGTAACATATTTTACCTTGACCAAACTCTATACACATCTATACCATTTAGGCGAACTAATTTTTTACCAAAACAGAGCAGTTTTTTGGTCTGGGTCTAGTTTGATCTGGACCATTTTTTTATTCTTTTTTACCTATTGTAAAATTCTATAACAAAGTGATAAACTAAAGAATGATGTAATTTACGAGGGTAAGCTTGACAAGAAAGTTTTTTGTCAAGTGTTTTTTTATTCTTCTTCCTTTCTTCTATTTTGTTCTTTTTTTTAGGGGACTCGAGAAACGTCTAAAAAAAGTGTCTCATAAAAAAGGAAATTTTTTAAAAAACGAAACCTCATAGTTCGAACGGTGGTCATTATCCAGATATTCTTAGCAAATGTTCAAGAAGAGAAATTCCAAATACGCACTGGATGTTTCAACAGATGTGATCATAATTTCACAGAAGATAGTTTCAGTACATTAAACTAAAATTACAAAAAGTTTATTTAATCAGTTACTTATTTTTGTCTTCCAGTAATTCGCATAACTTTACTGACCGTTTGTTTGAACTATTTTTCAATAAATAGAATCGACTAACTAAATCCATTAAATTTTTATTTGTTTAAACACTTAAGTGCTTAGTTTATAACAAACCAATAAACGATAGATACAAAATGACGTTACCTTATTCAAAACAGTTGTCAGGTATTATTGAACGATAGAGAAGATTCGTCGTAATACTGCATTGAAACCAAGATGACTATTTCGAACACTTTCTATGAAAATCGTATGATAAAAAAACCAATGATAATATTTAACATATGATATTGTACAAACTTATCTTTAATTTATTATACTGAAACCACACTTCTCTAAGATAAATCCAACGAATGTTCAAACACCCTTCATAATAAATTAAATATATTTTAAAGCAATGAGATATAAAAATATTTAAGTATCATAAAAAATATTGTTCATTTTGACAAGACAAAAAAGGATAATAAAATAATGAGATACAATAATATATCCAATAAATTAAATCAAAATATATAAAATGCAACAAATTCGTTCTAAATAAGAACACCGTGTGTGTTTTCCATCCAATCATATAGATATGCATTATCTACCTATATGACGTATAAATCGTCTTACCAAACCCCCACATCAAAAGATACAATAGTGAATAATAAGAATAGGAGAAAGGACCACATGCTGGTATTAGATCGACGAAGAATCGTCGGCTAATACATTCCTAATACTGGCTTTAGCATTCAGGACGTGACGCGTTGCTCGGAGAAAGCTGAAGAACAAGGCGCGATACCAAGCAAGCAAGCAATACAAGTATGCATGCATGCATGCATGCAAGCAAGTATGCAAGCATTGCAGGCAAGCATCGAGCGAACAGCTGCCGTTATCTTTTTCCCAAATCTCTCTTCTCTTTTGGTATCGGTGGACCACCGACCAAATTCAAACGGGCCACGTTGTATTCTCATTCTCTCTCTCTCTCTCTCTCTCTCTCTGTCTGATTCACATGCAACTCACCCCCAGTTTCATGTGAACACATAGTGAAAGAGAGAGAGAGAGAGAGAAGGAAGGAAAGAGGTTGGCGATACTGGCGGTGGCTCTCACACGTACGACCGATACAATAACGAGGGTATACTCGCGCGTGAAAAGGCTCGTGGCCGCACAAAGAGTGCCGAAGTGGAAGTTCGATAGTGGTGGTGACTTCATTCGGCGGGAATATATGCGCCAGCCCGGTCACGCTGCTCTCCGATGGGGGTATATACGGGTGAACGAGATAGAAAAAGAAAGAGTAAGAGAAAACGAAAAAGAGAGAAAGGGAGAGAGAGGAAAAAAACTGTGCAAAACGAGTGCACACGCGCGCGCGCGCGTATTCGCATGCATACTCGCTTACTCTCTACACACACGGAAAAGAATTCCTACGATAGAAATTTCTTCTTTTCCGCGATACGTCGAGAACAATCAAAATTCCTCGCCTTTTTTACTTTTTTCACTTCCATTTTTTTTTTCTTTTCCTATTTTTGTTTTTTTGTTAATTCTTTCTTTTACATATCCAGAGATTACGAAATCAGTAAATTCGGTTTATTCTTTTGGACTCTTCTCGATTCCGGGATGACAGTTGCATAGGACTGCACTTCCGTTCAGTTTCGAACGATAAAATTATCGACTCGTGGTCGCGCGAGTGACTTCATAAATTACGCTCCATTTATAGCATATATCGATCGGTTCGTATGAGAGTGGAGGATGCTGGTGGAACGATGGGTGGAGAGTTCTACAGATTCGATGAAAAATAAAGGATATCAAGGAGACGATCGTTCTCCCTTCCATTCTCCCTATTTCTATCTTTTTCTTTCTCTTTCTCTTTCTCTTTCTCTTATTCATTCACCCACTCCCTTTATTCTATCTCTCGCGTCCTATGTTTTACGATAAACCACGGCAACGCGCGTAAACCTCTTCCGCGTTGCTCCTCGACGCTGCTGGTGGACCGCCGCCCAAATTCAAACATACTATCCTACCGCTACTACCACCATCGTCATCAGGACTTCCATTTAACGCGAGAATATCGTGTATGTACGTTGGCACATGCAACAGACAGAACGAAACAAAGTGTGTGTGTGTATGTGTGTATGAGTGAGAGAGAGAGAGAACTCGTAGCGTTCTTATGCACACGCGTTCGCGGTGTGTACACTCTCGCATACTCTTCAAGCTAAAGCACACGTATACATAAAGAGAGAGAGAGAGAGGGTGGATTGGACGCGCCGATGCGCAGGACTCGTGCGTGAAAGGGCTCGCGACTTCACAAAGAGTGTAGCTACGTTGAAACTCTCTCTATCTCTCTCTCTTTTTCACTCACTCACTCTAAGTTTCAATGTGTTGGTGACTTAATTCGGTGTGAATATATGGAAGCTACAGCCCTTCCCTCCGCCCTGTATCACGTTCGAGATAGAACGCGTGAACACATTTACACACGTACACACATGGCACATATACGTGTGTCGAAGGTACGCGATGCTCACGAGCGTTCGAACGTTCAGCTAATTTCAATATCTCCTACTACCGATAGTTCACCTACTCTAACTGTGTGTGTCTTCACGTGAGACATTTACATGTGTGTGTGTATAATATCCCTATGTATATATGCGTATACGTGTACGCGTATATGTTAGTATGAGTGAAATACAGAGAGAAAGAGAGAAAGAGGTGAGGATCGACGTATCGTGCGTGTTGAGGGTGGATCGTTTCGTTCATACGTGTATATGTGAACGTGTGTAAAAGAGAGAGAGAGAGAGAATGTATGCTACCAAAAGAGAATGAAGAGAGAGAGAGAGAGAGAGAAGAGTCTACACGGCGATGGGCGGAAGCGGCGTGTAGAATGCGAGAGTATAAACGCGATCCGGAAGAGGAAGGACGAGGCATAAAATGATATATCCTCCAATTAATATGTCTCTCGTTTTCTCGCTCGAACGAATTCTTCTTTTCGTCCTTTAGCTTTTTTTTAAACAATCGACTAAAAAAAAAAAAAAGGAAGAAGAAATAATCCTTCGGCTACGACCTCTACGTCGTAATCCTCCCAGACCGTGTAAAGAATTTTGTTAATTGGGAAATGAATTTCGTGTGAGGGGATGTAGAAGTGAGAGAGAGAGAGGGAATGGGTCGAGGGACACGTTTATATTATTTTTTTTTTTTTATTAGGAGCAACTAAGATCCGACATTTATTGTTCGTATTTTTTTTTTCCTTTTTTCTGTTTTTTTTTTAATGAAAAATGTTAAAATCGTCCAATGAATTTCAAATCTGCGCACACTACGAACTATAAAATGCATGATATGATATAATAAAGGATTCACGAGTTCGACGATATTATAATTTTACATACGTGTGGCTTCATTAGCATCGATATAATTGGTGATTAATAATCAACCGAATCGTTCGAACGATTGACTATACGAGAAATACGAAAAATTCTCTTCGTAACGTTTACTTTTTATTAAATAGAAAAAAGAAAAAAGAAACAAATAAATATAAATAGATAAAAATGTAATACACATATTAGAATGATAGGATAATGCATTTTCTGTAATCTTTATTGCACCATAAGATGACTGAAATATTTAACGTGAATTACATCGATTGTGAGTTTGTTTTAGTTTATTTTTTATTCGAACTTAGAAACACGTGCCCCATCCGTCGGTAAAAAGAACGACTCTCAAAAATATTCGAACTGTGATCAAATTTATGGCTTCATATTTCGATTTTTTACGATGTAATCACTGTAATTATTATTTTTAGCAATAGTTCATTTATTAATCTTCGTATAAACACAAATAATTAATTTAAAATCAAAAATAAATCACGTTTAAAAATTTGAACATGAATGCACTGCATATAAAATTGATTTGTTATCTAAATAAAAAGAAAAGAACAAGATTATGTGTAGCCTCCATGAACAATAGAAATGCATCTGTACACCGTTATGCTTATTAGATTTTTATTCGAAAGATATTGTGTATTTTGAATAAAGAAAATTTAGAAATAAATATATTAGTATTTTACAATATTACACATTCAATGAGTTTAACTTCAAAGTATTATTTATAAGAAATGAATTAAACAAATACGAAAATCATGCATATTGGTATAACTGCAAAAACAGGAAAAATATCTTCATGTCTAATAATTTATCATTATTTGTTTTTACTGTTATTTAAGTGTTTTTTAATATCAGAATCAGTTAAATATTCATTATAGTAAGAATAATATAAAGTACATTTGTTTAAAAATTACATAGATTTCAACTAAACAATGTAGATCTAATATTTTTTTTAGATGAAAATATTCAATGGTCAAGAATGTAAAAAATAAATGTATATTAGTTTAAACAATCGAAAATATTAATAAAGTATATTAGAGTATGCAATATATCTTAAATAATTATTAATTAATCGAAAAAAAAATGCATATTGCAATCTAAAAACAGGGAGTATAAGTTCAACGTACCTTTCTCTTCGAAATCCAACAATAAACTGACTCGATATCATCTATGAAAGTCGATTAAAATATTTTTATTTATTCTTATTTATATGACTTTCTCTTGAAGGAATAACAACAGTTGACTTTTATAAAGTACAATAAATGAAATTAATGATAGATTTCGAAGAAGACGATACGTTTGAATTAATACTCCGTGTTTTTTAAACTATAATATTAATTTCTCTTGATTAATTAACAATCTTTTAAAGTATGTCAAATATTTTCAAAAGATTTATCACATCCCCACTAATTCTTGCATAAAAAAAAACGCATCTCGGAATATCTATCGATCAATGTATCTCGTATATATTAGGTTGATGATTAGACAAGAATCGAATGATTTTTATTTCTTCTTTTCACAAAATAGCGGACCCTTCTTCTAACTTAGGAGAACAGCCCGAACAATCACGCGGAATCACGGCTAGCATTATAAAACTGTCCCCTAGGGAATTTTGCCACTCGTGGACAGAACGCGAGTTCTTTACTTGCACGAAGGGGAGGGTGAACAGAAAAGAAAAAGAATAAGTGTGTATATACATATACATATACACACGCATAAAGAAATAGTATCGATGGTGATAGTGGTGGTGATGGTGAACGTCGAGGATTTTGCCATCTCAATGGGGGACCCGAAATGTCCCTACTATTCCTACGTGAGCTTTGCGTAACGTCGAGTAGCGCGTACAGTAGACAATAGTTTCGAGAGGGAAAGAAAATGGAACCGAAAGAGGAGTGGACACAGAGGGAAAGAAAAACGTAAACTGGACGGCACGTATCTTTACGGGCCATAAAGGCTGGCCCTCGTTACGGAGGGACTCGTACCGCACCCGTGGCCACCAAGGTACCGCACTACGGACTTTTCTACCCCTCTTTCTTCTTTTCTCATCCTCTTAACCCTCTCTTTCTCTCTCTTTCTCTCTTTTTCTATATATATATATATATGTGTATATTTTTATCTTTCTCTATACCTTTTCCAGGTAGCATCTACCATCATAGAACTTACGATTTAAAACATCAAAATCATGCTACATTATCGAACAATCATTTCTTTTCTTTTTACAACAGAGATGAATATTTTATTGAAATATTTTCTAAATTTTACAGAGTACGAAATATAAGATTGTACAACTTTCAGCACGCGATTATTGAAATAAAATATTTTTTAGGAATATACCGGTAAGAATGTGCGAATGCTCTGTATATAAAAAAGCATATATAACTATAAACGTTGAGAGATTAATATAATAAAAATCCTGCATTGTATTCCCTTTTGTCGGACGAATAATCATTATTCGCGCAAGCAAGATAATTTTCCAATTCGCTGATAATTTCTACCAATCTCGGATGATGCTTCTCTTTCTTTCTTTCTTTCTTCTTTTTTTTTTTCATAATACTCTATGGAAGCAAAATCGAAAAAGAAAGAAAAAAAGAAAACTTTCTTTCGGTAGGCTGAAATTTTTACGCAAGAAGAAGGATCGAAGAAGTTTCCCTCTTGCAGTATGAAAGCGTATCCGGCTGGCCGATTTAATCTATAGTACTACGAGAGAAAGATATATATATATGTACATACATATATATATATATATATAGCTAGGTCCAATTGATTCTTCGAGTAGAACGAGCCATTTGAACGCGAGAACGCGAAGGGAGGAGGGTTCCGAGCCACAAGGTAATGAAGATATCTCGTCACGGGTGTCCCTACGTTCTACATCGTACTCGTCATCGTCGTAAGGCCCATTCGTCCCGTGGCAGACCACGGGGGGTTCGCGTAAACGATGTCACGGACGGTATTGTGCCTCGAGCAGAACGGATCTCCCGTAGAATTGACGAGATATTTCAAAGGAACGGCCCCAACGATATATATAATTGGGTCTTGCATGTGAATAAAAAAGATAAAGAAAGAGAAAAAAAAAACTAGAAAGAAAGAAATAAAGAATGATATAAAAAGTATTCTCGTGGTAGACCCCACAATGCATTTCGAGAGTAGGTTCATTCGATGATTGAAACAAAGTAACCTAATAATTTTTATAATAAAAATAATATCCAATCGAATACTCTGTTAAGAAAAATATAACAAGTTAGTTAAGAGAATATTTAACGTTATGAAAATATATATATATTATCTTTTTTTTTATAATGCAAGAGAGTACAAAGAATAATTCCAACGATCGAAAAGAAACCGGATTCCAGGTTGACAATGGTTACTATCGTAACTCTACGAAAAGACACGCTAGTGTCGTGGAGTGCCAAAATATTGAGAGACACTCTCTCTCTCTTTCACTCTTTACGCGACGCGCATCGAAGAGCTTGGAGAAAAAGAAAAGGAGGTTGACATTGGTATAGATATAGGCTAACCTCATTTTTCATGCGGCCCATAAAAATCCCAGTGGCTGTGTACGTCAAATGCGCCCCTTTTTCATACGGGGCCTGAAGAAGGCTTTCAAAGAAACATATGAAGAAATAGATAGAGAGAGAGAGAGAGAGGGAGAGAGTGAGCGAGGGAAAAAGAGGAAGAGGGGGGAAGGAAAGTAGATGCTTCTGTATATGTTTTTCATCTCTTTCTATATCTCGAATTCCCCTCCTATTGGCGAGCGTAGAAGCGTGACATTATATTTATGTTGTCACCCCGCGTGTCAACGCCGTTGCTACTGGCACTCATTTCTAAGAGTGAGAAAGATGTTATAACAGAAGAGTAAAAAAGATCAAGAGATCAAGAGAGAGAGAGAGAGAGAGAGAGAGAGAGAAAGATAGAGAGAGAAGGAGGGAGAAGTTCTTGATACTCCCTTTAAGAAGTCCCACAGTTCGAGGGCCCGACCAAATTCTGTCAGTAAACACTGTAGTTGCCAGTGCATTCGCGTTTCTTTAGTAGAAGCCGCGATAAATGGACAATGCCGTTAGATCCTTTCACGTTACCTGCGATAGCCTAGTCATCGTAAAACCATCGAATCGAATCGCGAAGAAAGCAACCAGGAGTTCTGATTTTTCTCAATGCTTCTCTTATATTCTTCTTCTTTATATAAAAATGGTTTTTCTTTTTTTTTTTCTTTTTTTTCTTTTTATGGGGAAAGAAAGTTATACTTTTTTCGTCGGCAACAGTAGAATTATCCTTTCAAGATCGTATAAAAATTTGTATTAGAAAAATATGTATCTGTTGAAGAAGAATAAAAAAAAAAAAAAATAGATTAATTTCATTTTAATGTGAAAGATTAGATTAATTCAATTTTCTATTACAACGAATTCAATGGGATTGTTAATAACACGTATTTCTGGTTTGCTTGAATAAGAATATCTCGAATATTGTTAGTTCCGAAAGCACGTGCCTGTGTTGTTGCAACTGTTAAGAGTCTAGACAGTTGGTATAGCAGAGACACATTCTCGGTTTCTCATTTTCTAATTCTCTGAGGAGTCTGCAAATCGTCTTAGAAGAAGTCGATCGACGACATCCGGTGCTTTTGGTTTGAATGTTAGGTGACCGCCAACCACTTAACTTAGTAAAGTACGAACAACTCCTCCATGATTTGTCACTGTTTCTCGGTATCATCATAGTCTCATTCCCAGTTCCCATTTTCAAACAACCCTCCTGTTTTCCACCACCTATACCTTTTCCTCCTACTCCTATTGCTGGCGGTATTTCTCCTCCTTGTTAGAATACAACCGACACATTCTCTATTTCCCTTTAACACAAAAAACTTTGCTTTTCGTTATATCCTATTACATGTAACGGATAATAGATTGGGGAAAAAGCAAAAGAGAGAACTGGTCTCTCGCGTGTCCCGACGTATAATGACAAATACCAGCCAAACGAAAAACAGAAAGGGAAAGAGAGAGAGAGAGAGATTTGTTTCAAACGAAGGTCTTTGTACTCGGGTCGCTTGAAAAATGTCGAAGAACAATCAATATCCGTCCTTTCTAACTGGCATAAGTCGTACGTGCTCGACGAACGTTATACGCAAGCCAACGCGTGCCAGTCTCTATCGGGAGTGACGGTAACAGCTGTTGCACGTCCATTTCCAACTTTTCTCTCTCTCTTTCTATATTTCTCTCTTCCTCCTCCTCCTCCTCCTCCTCCTACTCTTTCTCTCTTTCTCCCTGTCTTTTACCAGAGGTGGATAGAGGGTGGTAGGAAGAGGGAAATTGACGGCACTGATCGACGCGTAAACACAACCTAAAAGCAGTAGATCACTCAAAGAAGGAGGTGGGGCTTCAAGGAGGTTGTTTTTTTTCTAACATTTCTAAACGGCTTACGGATATACCTTCGTTTCTTAAGTTAAACGCACTGTGAGTTGTCTTGGAATAGTGCCTAGCTAGATCTATGATTCCTTCTATACTGTGGGGGTGTTTTCTCGCAATTTGATTCTTAAAGGATGGACAATTTGTGAATCAGTTATCAAAAGTAAATATTTTTGCATTTGAATTTGTAAAATATTCAAATTAAAAACGTTTTTGACAGAAATATTTATATAAATAATTATAATAAAATTATGCATATAATAAAATCGAATAAATAATATATGACAATTAAACCGATAATGCAAATAAATCATGCTCGTGCAGTGTACATTAAAAGTACGTAAATTAATCAAATCTACGATGAGAGATATCAGTTTCAATCGTTACATATACGATTTTGTAAAAATAACTCAATTTTGTTTCTTACTATTCTCTTTTTTTCTTTTTTTTCTGTTCCCGTTTTTAGTTTTTCTACAAAGAGGTCGATAATTATCGTTAACAACGGTTAGGCACGACAAACTCGTGGAAGATGATGACTCCTAATGCAAGTTTTCGGTCGGCATCTTTATAACGTTTCACTCGCAACTTTATGATCCCATTTTTTGCCGCGATTTTTATAATCGTACCGCACGTGTTTGTTATAAGTCATCTTTCAGTCGAAAAAAAGACAGGAAGACCGAAGGAAAGAGAGAGAGAGAGAAAGAGAGAGAGATATTGGAGTTAATATAAAAAAAAATAAAAAAAAAAGAGAAACCAAAAACCCCAACACACAATAGAATCTTCTCGCTTCCAACTCATTAAAAAAGGGTGGCATAGTAAGAACCAAATTTTTCCACGGTTTAACGAATAACGACGATCAGAGGTATTTTATGATCGCAATAAAAAACCCACGTGGTTACCCGCCGGTGCGTTGTAAAGACGAACAACAGATTACGGGTAGAAAAAGAATGGTAGAAGAAAAAGGAAACCTAACCTGGCGTCTTTTTAACCCGGATAGGAGAAAATTCTAAGAAAATTAAAATCACCTACACCTTTCTTTTTTTAGTCAATTCGTCAGGCTACTTCATATTTTACTTTTTTTTTTCTTTTTCCTTAACGCGTTCTTTTTTTCTCCTTTCTTTATTTTTTTTTCCTTCGTAAGGTAAAAAAAAATCAATCCTCAAACGTAAGAATTGTGGAATCTGTTGGGTCATCTTGGAGGTAAGAAAAAATTCACGGAAATGCATTGAAGAAAAATCAAGAGAAGTAGGTAGTATAAAAAAAAGGGACACAGGAGACTAAAAAAAAAAAAAAGGGGGAAGACTTAAAGGAGAAAAGTGCAGGATAAAAAATGAGAGGACAAAAGTTAAAAAACATTCTCTTCCCTTTCTTCGAAATATCCGCAAACGGAAGAAGACACGATCTACGAGTAAAAAACGAAGAAAAGGAGAGAGTAAGAAAAAAAATAATAATAAAGGTTTTTTTTTTTATGAAAGACGGACAAAAAATAAAATAACTCACGAGGCAGACGGACAGAAATATAGAGAGAGAGAGAAGCAGAAAAAGGGGGAAGAGAGGGATAGAAAGAACTGTCTTTTCCGAAGCGTAAAAACGAAGCAGCAATCGGCATGCAGCAGCATTGTAACTCTGTAAATCGTGGGCCTACGATCGTATATCACTCATTCGAAAAATAATATCCAAGCTAGTATCTCTCCTACACTTTTCTCTCTCTCTCTCTCTCTCTCTCTCTTTCTTTTTCACTCACTATTTCTTCCTCGTATGGTAGACGACGATTTTCTTTTTCTTCCGACTCGAAACGAATTCGCGGTGTTCTCGATGTAGCCAATGTAAAGGCGATAAAAAAAAAAACAAAAAAAAGAGAAACAGAGAGAAAGACAGAGAGAGAGAGAGGGGAAATAGAAAAAAAGCTACGTATTATTCATCCTTGCATTTACAAAAAGAACAAGGGAGAAAAAGAGGGTGAGAGAGAGAGAGAGAGAGAGAGAGAGAGAGAGGGATAAAATGAACGAGAAAGCATCTCGTGCATGCTCGTATTATCTAAATTGAATTTGGCGATAGCTCTCGATGGCTCTTGCAACGAATACCGAAATGCGGATGAAAGTAATTACCGGGTAGTTTCGAGTGAATACATTCTAAATGTAAAAAGGGGAGAAAAAGGATGGCGGCTGGTAGCAGTAGCGAACGAGAAAGAGAGAGAGAGGGGTGGAAGGAGGTAGGGAGTAGGAGGGTAGGAGGGAGGGGGAGAGAGGGAAAAAGAGAGAGAAAGAGAGAGAGAACGAAAGAGCAGACTGCTGCTGCTGCCGCGATCGACGAGCACTCTGCTATTTTACTCTGGTTACGAATCAGTACCTCTCTGGTTTCGCTGTACCGAAAAAAAAATCGACCATTCATGCGCGCAGCGCCGATAAAATCTGAAAGCCGCTGAAAGAGCGCGCGATCGCATCCGCCAATAATGTCGTTGCCGACGGTACTACCTGCTACTACTGACAAATACACGCCCGACACTTTTGTACGGTACGTACTAACGCGTAATTTCATCCACGGCTTATAACCCCTCCCAACCCCCGTACACATATAAATATATTTTATATACATGCATACATATGCATTATATATACAATATATATATATATATATATAGATATATATGAGGGGATAACACAAATAAATATTTAAATTTTTATATACACATTTTTACACACATACATTATGTACGTATATGTTGCGCATATATGTACATGTACAAATATTTATATACATGACGTACATTTATATATTTCCGATTCGAGGAAAAAAGCGATACGTCGAAAATTATTCGGCCATTTATATCCTCGGTTATTGATCTGTACACGCATCGGGCGATATGTAAACACACACTCCCCTTGTTACCCTTCCCCACCCCTCCCCCCTCCCCCCACCTTCCTTCTGCCAGCATTTCGCTTCTTCTCCTTTCCTCTTGCGATCTCGTCCACGCCTATATGCCAGCCGAACGATTATATATTTATGTTGAAAATACAATAATGCAAATAATGCGTGACGCTATGTTATATCACTATTGTATTTAAACCGGAGTAAGGATACTGGTATACGAATAAAATCCGAATCTATTGTATTTATGTGCGTACGCATTTATATATATATATATGTGCGTATGGGTACATGTATGCATGTATTATGCATAGTATCGTGTGTTATACCAGCGATGCGTATTTTCGATTCTGTTGTATCATTACGCAAACGGACGTTACCTTTCCTACGCGATGGAAGAGTACTCGTTAAAAATTCTGCAATATATGTTGATGATGTATCTAATGAGCGCGATAATGTTCTTAATAAATTTGTTAGATAACTAAAAATGAAAATAAATGTATTAGAATAATGGACAATAAAAATCCGTCATTATCGATACACGTTGATTAGTTATCCCCTGCACTATAATTATTTGACTAGTCTCTTCTCTGCCAATTCTGATTGAATTTTATTAGTTCCTTCTCTCTCATTCTATGTTTAAAAAAAAAGTGCTTGCAATATTTAAAATTTAGAATTTTATTAACGAATAGATTGTTTATAAATAGTCGACAATATCGTAATTGAAATATTTAGTTTTTATATATATATTGTAAATAAAAAAAGGTATGATACTTTTTAAAAGAATCTCCAATGAAAATAGTTTTGTTCACGCCGGAATTGATTTCATAGTGCAAAGGATTAAAATAAAATGAAGAAAAGAAAAGAAGAAGATGAACAAGGTAGTAGTAGCAGTAACATCCTGTAGCAACAATTAAAGGTACGAGAGAACGGAGATAACTCATCGATATTTCGACTAGTATCGCGAAATTCAAAACGATTCCTACTTTTCGTATAATATGTGTGTGTTAATATGCGCGTAGATAAATAGATGCGTTGGTGTGCGACCAAAGGGAAAAAAATTGGCCATTCATGCGAAGGGACAACGATAAAATCTGAAAGCTGCTGAAAGCGCGTTCGCGCAAGATCGTATCGGCCGGTAACGCGATCCCCATGCAACATAATGGCACAGGATAGCCCAGTGCCATTGTTGCCGACCGGGTTTAAACAGGAGAATCCTAGTTTCCTTGCATCCTTGCTTGCTTGCATCCTTGCTTGCTTGCTTGGCAGGATGTGCCCTCGATTTTCTCTCTACCAGCTATCATATAATGTGGTACAGCTTAGCAGTGTTCCCTCCACCAAAAAAAAAATGAATGTAAGATCAAAGAGGAAGTTTTCTTTTCTATATCTAAAAGGACTTACATATCTAAAGCTCTCTAAGATAAAATAAAGAAGATGTTTCTGTAAAACCGTGGGTGTGTCCTTGCCTCCGGAATACGATTTCTATCCTTCGGGAAAAAGAGGAACATCCTACTTCGATCCGAACCGGATATCTTTTTCCTACTCCACGGAAATATTCCATCTTGCGAGTATCCTCTTCTCGATTTTTTTCTTTCCATGTTTTCTAGAAAAAAAGAAAAAAGTTGTGTTTTATTATACAATTGATATGGTTTAGGATTATTCAAAGAATTGTATGATGTATTTGGTAAGAATTTTTAAAATATGTATGATTGTTTTAACTGTAACTATAGTCAATGGTAATTTTATTATTATGACTATGTTCTCTCTTTTATCGTCGTTGAAAAAAAAATATACGACATTTGTAATGTTTAAATATTCATCGTTCTATGCTCATGCAATCCTGTTTATTAACTACAATAAGAAACTACTATTAGTCATTTATATTATTATCGATAATTGTATCGTATCATTTTGAAAAAAAATCGTTTGGAATTATTTTATAATTCTACATGAATAAAGTATACTTATAAAAAAAAATATTAAATAATTATTGTTATACGAGAATAGATCGTAAATGATGTTTGAACGTAGCGCTGTTATCAACATTTTACCGAAGTTAAACGTCGATAATTTCTTACCAACGGTTTTATGGATTAAAAGATACAAAGTTTTCCTTAAAAAGTTTCAACGAAAACTACGTGAACTTTGTTACCGATGAATGTTCAAATTCAATTGATAAAAAAGCTCATGCAACGATCTACTATGTCGGTAAACTAGAAAACTTTAACTGTATAAGTTTCAAACTGTTTGGATTTCGTAGTTCCCTGCAATAACGATATTTTATTATCCACTGCCAATGAAACTTAAATTATTACAAAAAAGATTGATTGCGTTGTTTTTCGGTTGCTTCAAAGCAGCGACCATTTTGATAAACGATTCGATAAAATGATCCTTCGTCATTTTTTTTCGATTATTTCGAAGTAATACATATATGATATGAATACATAGTAATACGAAATATATGATTGTTGGTGTCAGTAAATAATTATTATAATTTAATATATTAATAAATATTAATTTAATAGATTAACAAAAAATATGAAATTAATGACTTGTTAAAAAAAATCTATAAAAATCCTAGAAACGAATATACCAAATTTAACAAATAAATAACATTATCAATTTTCATTACAAAAAAAAAAAGAAGAAATATTAATGAAAACAATACTTGTGCAAAATAAAATGTTGATTAATATAAATACATAGAAATATAAAGCTTTGATCGTCTTAACATTCCTACGAGTGGGTCTCAACGAGGTAAAAGCTTTTTGTTTGAAAGCTCATTCGTTTAAATTGGATAAAGCTAGCGTGAAAGGAAAAGGTATTGTAGGATTCAGGTATCTCGAGCGTTATCCTTTTGATGTTCTTCTCAAAGCACTAGATACAAACTCGTTGAAGCTACTTTCCCCACTATCCGCAAAAGTATGCAGTGCAGTAGAAAGCTGTGACCTTAATTGACGATCTGTACACAATCTAATGAGACTCCTGCGAATTATTGTTCAATAAGATGACCACTCAAGATGATCCAAATATATGACATTAATTAATTTCTAATAAGGAGTGATCTGATTGATCGATTAATTCAAAATATTGCTATCGTACGAAACCTTCGTTTATTTCTGTGCGTGTGCGTGTGCGTGCATAGTAATTTAATTAAAAATTATTAATAAGTATTACAAATATTATATTAAATATATTTGAACATTAAAACTTTTGTTGACTATTCAACAAAAAGATTATATTCATACACCATCCCTGCTGTATCGTAGGAATCTAAACTTCCTGTCCGACGAGGGAATTACACGAGGGTTTATTAAGCTCATTAACAAGCTCTGCGAGGGTGGACACAGCCGCTATGTCGTTTGCTAAGAGAAAGTATTACCTTGTCCGAAAAGCCTGAATGAGTAAAGAGAAGATAATTTTATCTAGATAAATTAAATACGTTTTACAATGCATTCATTTTTCTCTTCTTCCTGCAACGAAGTCATTTTCTATGTGAGTCAAATTCAATTGAAAGAAAATAGTTAAAACATACAAATTTTTAAGAATATTAATACAAATAATTTCATAATATATAACCCCCCCCCCTACCCTCTTCTTAATCTAAAATTCATATGGCGTGATCTAACGACACACGGTTCGATCGTTTCGCCATACACATATTACTTTCTAAGCTCTTGTATTTTTTTGGTGTTGTTTTATTTTTTTGTTCACGAACGTAGTCGCCTCTCCCTCGACGCAGATTATTAACTGCACGCTTTGCAGGTGGATTAACGGAAACGGAATTGCGAGGAATAAAACGAATACACCGTGAATTCCTTTCTTTCTACGGTTAGAAACGAAATGAGCATACTACGTTTTCTTGATTCCAATGGGAAATTCGACGGAACGACACGCAATAAGAAGAAGGTTAGGTAATTCCCCTTTTTCTTATTCCACTGACATTCTCTTGTTCATTTTCTTTTGCTTTTTTATTTATCTCGTTTTGTAACTTAAAACAGGTTAAACGTTTATACGATTTTACCAAATCCATATAACATTTGATTCAATTTTATAGATTTAATGATAAGAGTTAAATCAAATGATTTTATTATACCATCACATTGTGCAAATAGAAAATTGTTATTAATGAAAATGAAGTCACGAAACTCTAGTTCCTATAACATGATTAATTAGATTTGTCGAAGTTGCGTTGTAAGAAACTTTAGAATTATATTTCAGTTGGAATTTCGTGTGACATGTTAAATTCGATCTACCGAAATAAAATGTTATCTGGGATCGAAACACAGACATTTTCCAAAATTGCAGTGATTTTAAAATTATGTTTTAGAAAAGTATGTAATTGTTACTGAAATATATTCCACACACACACAAGTTAACAATTAATTTATATTAAAATTTAAATAAAAAATATGTGTGATCAAATTCACAATTTTAGTAAGTTTAGAATATTGTATTTTAAAAAAATATATTCACAATTATTGTCTAATATGTTGTATCAAAACCTTGTTCCCAATGTTATATCTCGTTCTTAAAAAGTACACACATTTATTAATTTTTCTATTATGTTATTTCGAAACTATGTTATAAGAAGGTATCGTATTATAGGAGAGTTTCCTGCATTCTTCTTTGAAAGGTTTCATAGAGTTTGGATTAAGCTGAGACATAGAAGAAGAAGAAGAAGAAAAATAAGAGGAAAGGGTTGTCTAATCTGGTCCCTAGTCCTGATTTAGGACGGGATTTTAATTACCGAGGGTCAGTAAGTGTGGCTGTCCACTTGCTGCAAATATTCCAACCCTTATTTATAGTTCATTAGCTTGGGCAAAACCTAACGGCAGATTAACTTACGCCCTTATACGTCATTACACGACTATTGTATTTCTTATGTAAAAGTACTCACCAATATTTTATAACGTTGTCTGCATCACGAAAAATTCAAAAATTCAAAGAATAATAAAAAACGATTAAGAAATCTTTGACGTCGACAACGATCCGTATCTTACGAGTATACATGCAAGACTGAGAACATTTGTTCAGATTATATGTTTATATTTCGATGAAATGCACATGCATTTTAAAAGTTCAAACGAGCTTTAGCTGTTGTTTACTATTTTCGTGAAATTATGTTTCCGTATTAAAGCACGAATATTTTACAATTATCTCATTTCCCAACACGCTGTTATAACGTATACTTTTTTAATATTAGAAAATTATCATAATTACGATCAATTAATTTTGATTCATATTTTATCTGTTAATAATTATTACTGTCGTTATTATATAAGCTCGTAATTATGAAAGTGATTTAATTGTAAGTCATATATTTCTTGTTTCGAGATATTTAAAGGATTGCATTTGAACACTAAATGAATTCTATATAATGCGTTGAAATAACAAGCACTATCGAACGGTTCATTTTTTTTTGACACAAAAAAATAATTACATTAAATTAATTTAAATTAAAATAATGTGATGTAAGATAAATAACTGATAAACTCATTTTATTTTTTAATTTTGACATAGACCAATATCATAATTATATGCACAATAAAATAATGTGCAAATAATTAATATTTAAATAGATATTTAATATTAATAATGTTAAAATTGTTCTTTCATATAAAATTTTAATTTACATATTAAAAGTAAGTGATGAAAATATTACAAATTAAATAATAAATTACTCTGACAAAGGTAATTTTATTTACGTATGTACGTTAACTAAATCCTTGGTAAAGTGTTGCTTTTTTTGAAAGGGTACCGAAAATTTTCAAATGAGACGAAATGCAAAAGGTTTTAAGGGGATCACGTTATTATAGTCGTGGGGAAGAAAAGGGGGAAATATCGATCCGTTAAGACTTGTGGAAGACGACAGGGGAGATACGAGATAGCCAGACAACGGGTACAAACAATTTAAAATGCGATACGAAAAGAGTGCAAAAATGTCATTGTTAAAAACAATTGAAAAAACATGTTTTATTAGTACGATAATAGAAAGTAAGAGAATTCAAATTAACAGAAAATAAAATCTAACTAAGCATCCAAATTTATCACATATACACACACACATATGCTTTTTATGATGGGATTCTATTTCTAAAATTATTTTCATAGGATATCACATTAAAAAAAAATACTCCTAATAAATAATCATTTTACAAATTATTTATACCCTTACATATTTTTTCTAAACATATATCAAGTAAACTATAATTGTTATAGAGACATGGACTTATAAATGTTTTATTTAAACATTTATAACACTTATAGAATATGTTGGTAAAATTGTAAGAAAAAAAAAACTGGGATATCTTGCATGTTTTAATATGTATGTATATGTATTGTAGTTAGGCTCATTACAAATATGATATATATATAATAATATATAATCAATATATATATATACTTATATATATATATATATATATATATATATATATATTAATGACCTAAATTACCTAGCAACATAATATATTTAATACATATTTTAATATGTATATGCATTTTAATTAAGTTTATTAAAAATTCAAGATTACATTTAATAATTATTACTAAAATTATTTCAATCAAAGAACCAATACAAATATCTATACATACATACATACATATGTATGTATAATCATTTAAATAATCACGCGAATTAAATAAAAATCGATAATATCTTTAAAGAAATAAAAAACTTAAAACGGTAAAAGAAATAGCTTTCAAATTTCACGCGTCTTATGTTTTTTATTTATAAGAACTTATTTAATATCTGTATATTGATTTTTTATTGTTGATAGTCGTTATAATCCATATTACTGAATGTATAAGGAAAGAAAGGTAGGTAGAGGGGAAGGTCAAAGTCAAACTAGGCAAACGTCTATTACATTTATATCGCTCAACGTATTCAATGTACCAAGTACACAGAGAAAAACACGAGCATCATCAGCTCACGTAGAGGTGAGAAGGGGGAAAGGTGACTCATCTATACACGGCTTAGTACTATTTGGAACGAGGTAGAGGCAGGTACGCACGTGTTCGCGCTCCGTGTAAGAATTTTTTTATACGTAATTAATTAATATTTTAATACACGGAATCACTTATATCTAATTAAATTGCATTTGATTTACAGATTGATGCAATCATTATTGATAGGATGGATGTCTTGAAATTAGGTAAAAAGATTTGTAATCAGAATTAAATAATCTTATATTTTTTTAAGCTTTCAGAAAGATTTTTACCATTGTTTTATTTTGTTTTAAGGTTTTAACAAGACGTTTACCATTATCTTATTCGTTTTATGGTTTCAAGAAAACGATTGCAAATTCATCATCCCATTGAAAGCATACTAATCAATAGTTGGATATGTAAGTATGTTTAAATATTTCTTTCTTTTTCTTTTTTTAATTTTAAAGATTTTTATTAATTTCCAAATGGATCTCCGACGCAGCAACCTCCCCGTGGTGAGATCCGGTAACCGATATTGCTTACGGTGTCCATAGAATTTGTATGGTGCAACGTAAGCACTGTCGGGCCAATGGCTGACGTTCGATGCATTAGAAAATTTTAACTTCACGTTTTGTTTTTTATTAATTCTAATGCAAATGAATTGATTTATTGAATTAATTATTTAATTAAGCGTTGCGAATGTTGTTTTAATTTTATTTATTTAAATTCATTTTATCTATTATGGTATTAAATTCACATAAATAATTCAAGACACGTTGAATCCGATTCTAATTAATTGTTCAAATGAATATTAATAAATATTGTACCATGTGTTTAGTTTTACACTAATGCTATATCTATTATTTCCTATAGGTATCAACGCAATTAGTATACTTCTGTAAAAATAACCCTATCGCGATTAAATTTATTTTTTGAAAGATAGAATGCAACGCGATATTTTCTCGTATGTATTTTATCTTAATTTTTTTATGTAGCTTACAAGTTTGTGGTTACATCTATTGAATATTTTTTTGTTAATAATTAAAGCATATAAAAATAGTAGCACGATTCCAGAATTTTTGGAATACGTAGTTTAAAAAATTGAATTATAAAACAATTAATATCTTTTTTATTAGTAACATAATAAATAAACAGAAGTACGCTACGACTTGCTTTAACAAAACTTTCATTTTCAGAGCTTCAGTTGCGATTGCGTGCAAT
>NW_014569622.1:0-73790 GCF_001313835.1 Polistes canadensis
TTTGGAACGTTCTTGTAAATATTTTTTATACTTACAGTGGTCAAATTTTAATAAAGTTTATTTTAAATAAAAGTACACGCTTTGCCCTACACTTACAATATTTTTTAAGGCTAGTGTTCTCGCGTTTTAAGTACTTAAAATCCCATGAAATGAAATGCTACAAAGTACATTTATTTTACACATAGCTTTTATATTTTTGGAACGTTCTCTTTAATATTTTTTATACTTACAGTGGTCAAATTTTGATAAAGTTTATTTTAAATAAAAGTACACTCTTTGCCCTACACGTACAATACTTTGTACAACTGAAGCTCTCGCGTTTTAAATACTTAAAATTTCATAAAATGAAATACTGCAAAGTACATAATAAAAAAAAAAATATAGGAAATTTAAAAAAAAGAAAATCAGAACGTTATAATCCTAATTTCTATTTAATACAATTAATATTTTTGGTATACACACATGCGCAACTTTAAAAAAGCCATATAAACAACTTTCTATCGAAAAAACTTTTTTATGTTACAACGTATCAGTCTAACAGAAGATTTCGAAGAGGAAAGAAAATCAACAGCTAAATCCATGCTTTTGTATTACAATATAAACATTTTTATCGATTAATTAACAATTATTTTAATACTATAATACACTTTCCTTATATTTCAGATTGCTTAAACACATCCGTACTGTTTTAAGAATTACAAACCTTTTAACATACTCTACATATTAAATAATTTCTATGTGATATTCTTATCGATGATAATATCCCCCTCCAAAGTCATCACTATGCAGGAACGTAACAACAAATGTGCATTAGTTTAAACTATTACATAAAAATGTAAACATGGTAAAATAAGAGTGTTGGGATTTGAAATTTTATCAATTAGATGAATTATTCCCTTTTTATACACAAGCGCAACGTTCGAAAAGTCATATAAACAACTTTCAATAAAAGTATTTTCATAGAAGAGAAAGTGCCAGTCTCAAGGTGCATTTCGAGGAAGATGGTTGACAGATCTTATACTCGGAGCTTTTTAACAATAATTACACTTCTATCGATTATTTAACAATTATTTTAATACTCTAATACACCCTCTTTATATTGCAGATTATTTAAATACATATGTACTGGTTTAAACATTCCATATGTATTAACGTACTTTACTACGTACTAATAACACGACGTTTTTTAAAAAATTATTATTTCTAAAGCATATTTTATAAACTTTTATAATATCATACTATTCTTAGAAGTCTGCAGAGTATTCCGAGTGCCTCAATGCTCACAATTTATTTCTAGAAGTATATAAAATTAATTTTTTAACGAGTGACTAACATCTATGTTAATAGATCATTACGATCATCTATAAAAAAGTATTTTCTGAAGCTTTTTTGTAAACTTTTATAAAATCATATTATTCTTAAAAGTCTGTAGAGTATTTTGAGTGCTTAAATGTTTACAATTTGTGTCTGGAAGTGTATTAAATTAATTTTTTTATAACTAACCATGATGCTGGGCGTCTATTAAGAGCTGGACGTCTATTATCAACCAATCAGCGCTCTTGTTGTGGGACGTCCTACTCTCTGCCCCGAATACCTCTTGTACCTTTTGTATCGTCATGCCCTCCTGTTACAAATCTTTCATTTTTGCGACGGTAGGAAAACGATTCAAACTACTGGAACATCTGGATTCCCATTGGAGATTAGAAAAACGTCAAAATTTTGATTCGAGGGTGGCATTTAAATGCCTTTCATATTGTATATAGATATAGTAAATGTATTGATAGATGCATTCATTAATATTTTATTCAAGCTATTTACTATTGTTTATTAATTTAAATAGTCTCATATACTTAAATGTGATCTGGAAAGGCACATGATATGCTACCGCTGAAAAGGACAAGTCCCACAATCTCCGAGCTTATACAGAATTGCCACAAAATTATATCATTTTATTCTATCGTGGTTGGAAGAGGGATCAATGAAATAAAAGTATTGCAAGAAAATAAATTGCATTAAAGTATTAGTAATGTTATTAAGTCATCGATTATAGTTATTATCTGTTCGAACATTCGCGAATAAATTATTCTCAAAGGATTTTTAAAAAAATGTTCTCTTTATTTCCTGCCAAATAGCACAGTCACGATCGATAATAATTAGATATTTTGTATTAAATTTTATGGACTTATATCAAGCAACCTATATGTTTATAATTTGTTTTGTGAAAATTTGAATAAATAATATCTATAAAGAGAAATACTTAACATCTTGAAATATACTTTCCACTTATTTATAATACTAAGGATTTGTGGTTTTAATCTCTTTTATTCCCTAATTACAAAGACTAAAAGTACACTAGTAGTAATTATAATTTATTATTTATTTGTGTGTAGTTAAAATTATATAAATATAACAAAAGATATCTTGCAGCATAATTTAATTTGACATTTGAACTTTTCTAGAACATAATTGAAATGCGTAATTATGGGGAGCACTCCTTAAAGTATCCTCTCTCCATATATATATATATATATAAATACTCATTATTAAAAACAGTAAATAAAACATACGTCCGTTTTTTCTTCCATCTTCCTAGTTCTTTTATCTTCAAATACACAGCATTACTATTAGTGAATTCTAGGACGAAATCTGGAGATTCGGCTGGTTGGCTGGATGTGACACAGCCGAATATCGAAATTCATCAGCTATGCCGACATCTTGCCTTCCAGGCGCCCAATTTTAATTTACTTCCAACAAGATGCCTAATCAACATTCAACATTGGATTTTTAAATAAGGAGTTGTTATACGATACTCAACCTTTTAGCAGCATAATATTTCAATTTCACGGGGAAAACTGTTCACGACAAATCCACATTTTCTGACATTTATTACCGCATCGGATTTTAGAACAATAAGTTCAATCACAAAGGGAAAAACGTTACAATCGTAGAAAGATCTCTGATAGAAATGATTTGAAATTCACAGATAGCAATAAAATATATAATAAATAAAATTACCGAGACGTTTGTATAATTAGAAAGAAGCTTATTTTAAAAGACACCTCCACTCGAGCTCGAGGTTTCGAGGTTCGCTAAAGAACTGAACGTGTCAAGTTGTTACTTTCGAAGAAGTAAAACTAGGGACGCAAGGAAGAGGAAAACGATGCTACTGGATGTCGAGAGGGGATGAAGTTCCGTATTTCTTCGCTTCATTGGTTAGAATTAATCGTTTACCTCCTGTCTCCTTCAAACGGGCATCCTTTCTTTATTGTCATCTTTTATGACAATTAATGCTTTTTTTTTACCAAATTCGGCAACATACGAGCAAGACATTTGACAAACAACGTCATTTGGCAAACATAGTCTTACTAATTAATATTCAATCCAACCTACCGACCAAAAAATATCTATCAAGTGAAATTTCGATGGTGAGGCAAAGAAAGGAAGAAAAGAGAAATGCATCGATATAGGTAGATATGGATACGTTGTCACGAGCGTGCGTGCGTGCATAAATCCTTGGAATATCGTTAACCAGTAGTCTCCAGCGCTTCGTGACTTCCGCTACCAAGGAGCAAGTTGCGCGCAACAAACTCATATATGACCCCAACCGTCTATGACCGGATATGAAAAAGAATCGAGCTTCCAAATCGTTAGACAGAATTGCCGCCACGTCGTGTTGAGACATTCTTATGCGAATCACGCGTTCGCGTGTACCAAATTCTGATCGCAGACCGGTGACATCACACTTATTGTATGTATATATTTACTTGCGCTAATTTTCTATAAATATTCTTATATATTAGTCGAATATGATAAGAAGAAATTCTTAGCGATTCATTGCTAGATCTATGCAGACAAATTTACCGAGCTATAGTACATGCAAAATATGCTATACGCATTATCATTTTATTTGTCTGCACACTAATTGCAACTTTGATTAGATTATAAATAAAAATAAAAAGCATTAAATTATTGAGAGAAGGGAGAATCGAACATATTTGCAGAGTAAGTCTCCGAAAGGTTTGGTAACAATGATAGACTACCGTCGTTGTGGTACTGATCGTGGTCATGGTCGTGATCGCTGTCGTTATCGTTGTCGTTATCGTTGTCGTTATCGTTGTCGTTATCGTTGTCGCCGTCGTCGTCGTCGTCGTCGTCGTCGTCATTGTCGTTGGCACGGTATTCAAGTGACGAAGAGAAGAAGGAAGAAAAAAACCTACGGAGAATAATTAATCAGTACGCGAAACACGTACGCGCGCATACTTCACGCACGGACCTATAAAACTGTAGAAAATCGCACTAATACGAACAACGATGGAACGCACCTACGTGTTCCTTCCATCCGGTTTCGAACATTGGGATCCCTAACTTTCCTACGAAATAAATGAACATAAATAATATTAAAAAAGAACACAAATACATTTTATATTATGCTTTGAAATTATTATTTGCTTTATAATTGACATTAACTAATATAATTTGTTAATTCCGTAAAAAGTCGCAAAGACTAGTCAAACTTTTTTAATACACGTTCCTATAGAAATATTTTTGAATATTTCAAGATAATTCTTGAGGAAAGTACAGCGTACAAATAAGATTAGCTTACAGGAAGACACAGGAGGATACAGGAAGATACTAAAGTAGATATTAAAGTAGATACTAATTGAAAGACAAACTATTAAGAATTCGTAAGAAATAGTCCATTCAAATAAAGGCAAACTACCAGAATTTGTTAATTTCGAATTACCATTATATCAAGTTTTACCAAAATTAATAAATTCTGGTAGTTTGCCTTTATTTGAGTGGACTAAAAGCAGATATTTTCTTGCATACAAGACGAATATTTCAGAAGCGAATAAGATTTGATCAGATTTACCAAAAATAATAACGAAATGGAAATGAAGAAATAAAGGTAAGAATTTTATTGAAAATTGAAGCTAAATATTAGGACGCAATAGTGGTAACAAGCTTGAAACGTTATTTAAAATTCTTTCTTCTAAGAAATCGTGGCCATTCGCAGTATAACTGGTTATTATCTATTGCTAAAGTGTGAATAATTTAAATAACAATCAACTTCGATTTAGATGTAGACGTTAACAAGTTACACCTGGTATATTCCTAGTCAACAAAGTATTTTACAACTAGATCTTAATTGTATTGCGCTTTAATTAGTAAAATCTATGAGTTTCTATCTTTTTCTTTTTAACTCCATAGTGCCAATGCGTTGGCATAATTAACGCTATTATTGGTAGAATCTTATCCCATAAAAATGGTCTAATGTCGTAAATCGTAATTAATATTTAATCTTGGCATAACTATGCAATATTATTTATAACCCAATGTATCAGCCTTTAAAAACATTACGTGTCGATATTGATTTTCTAATATTTTACTATTTCTATTACATCTATATGTCATTTTTCGAATAAATCATACAAAATCAAATAACATAAAAAGAAAAACAACAAAACAGATGGCTCGATCAACCAGATGCCAATTGTAATTGGCACGAATATAGGACTCTATTTAATTTTATTTAACCAAGAAAATTTCTTTAATTCACTTAGCTTTATAATATGCCGCATAGTATGTATCAATATTGGCACATCTCTTACAAAACAAGAGAGACCTAAAATACCGCCTATCTCCTATCTTACAATGCGATTTAAAATACGATTTACAACATGATATGTCGCGTACAAACGCATTAAAATATTTCTAATATTCAAAATAATTTAAACGTACAATATAATAAATTTACAATATTCTTTTTGCATTTTTCTTTTTTGCAAAAATCCTACGACGATTTATGAACAAGATACCTGCTAACGTAATGTAATTGTTTATTAAATTATCGCATAATGTTCCAAATCGGATGTATGAATTCAAATGTAGTTACTTACGAGTATAAAGATATATAATTTACTTTTATGATTAATTTCTATTTATTTTAACTTATTTCATCTTCGATATACTTTACATATCATTTGATAGATTATTAAAAATAAATTAAAAAATATTATAATAACAACTGAAGAGAGATATATCTCAAGATTATAAACCCTATTTTCAATTCAAACTTTAACTATTGACTAATACATAAACTATGAAATTATGCTCAAGTATTATTAGGCATTTATTAGATCTAGGCCGAAACAATTAGATAAATGCATTTTCTGCACTATGATATTGCCATGGTACCTCGTTTTTTAAACATATAAATAATTATGATTTTTTTCAAGAAATATATATATATATATATATATATATATATAAAACTTTGGTTTTAATTTGGTACAGCAGAGTTTAGGTCCATTAAAATTCCCAGGAAGTGTATGTTGCAGTCCATGGTGTTATAACAGCCCATGGTGGAAACTGATTTAAAAATTCTTTAAATCTCAAAGATTTCTGGTATTTTCCATGCAATGTATGACCAGCCAGGGCAATTGATAAAGAAGGGACATTTTTTAATGTAGATACCTACAATATAGTAATTGCTTAATTTCCATTAATTATACTTAATAAAAAATTATAGACTTACATTTAATTCGAGAGAAAATGTATAAGGAATACAATCAGAGGCACAAGAATAATAAATGAAATAAGTTTCTCTGCCATTCCACATAGGACCTTTCAATGGCTCTTTGTCCGATATACTCCACTTTTCTAAATGGACATTTTTGTACGGAGAAATAATTATACCTATGTGATCTGGACCTATATAAAGACGAAAAATTATTATATTAACTTTTAATCTTATTTATTAATTATTAAATTCTTCAATTTGCTAAAACACTATTACCTGTTACATTAAAGGTAAAACTTGTAACATTATGTTTAATTATTTTTGATATAAGATCTAATTTGGTTGGAACATTTATAAATGGTGCAGGTCCTGATATCCAACTAGTCTTCCTATAAAAGCGTAATTTTGTTTCATTATAGATACAAATTATATTCTTGGCTAATAATGTTATCTAATATATTATCCATAACTAGCACGCACAAATTGTTTCCAAAAAGTAATATAAAATAAATATATTTTTACCATAAAAATGTTGTAACTGGCATTAAATATGGTAAACCACAATATAGCTCGTTCTCACAATCCTTGATCGTTGGTATGGCAGCGTTAACTTCTGGTACCATAGATTGTACACTGTGAGGACTATTCATATCTAAATCAACCAGCCAATATCCCGTTCCAGAATATCTTAGACTACCATCAAAATGGTAATATTGTCTTTGTGTGTGCTGCGTGTTAGGAAATACGAAATGTTTCAATATATTGCGAATATATTGCATATCTGCAATGAATTATATTTTTGATTTTACCGCTATCATAAAACGTTGCGGCGCAGGAGATAATGGATTACCACTATAAGGGAAACCAAGAGGTGTTAATATTAGTATTCCAATTGCTATTAAAAATATTCCTGTCAATACGCTTATAATCCGTTCTGCATTCTTTATTATAATTACTATAGGCATCTGAAAGAGAAGAAAAAAGAAAATAAGAAAAAACATGAATAGTATTTGCGTAAATATATTTTCTTTTTCATGAAATAATGATCAACTTACTGTAAAACTAAATAACAAACAAAATAATAATGACAATATATTAGCCATAACAACTTCAGAGTTAAGGCTACCGCCAGAACGTCCCATTATAGGAATAAAAAGATACAAAGCACCGAGTGTTAAATAAAATGATTGCGTATAGGGTAAAGTGAGCATTCCTATGTGGTAACAAAGCCATTTCCAGCCTGTGGAAATTCAAAATAAATATACATATAAGTATCTTTTGACAATGAAACTAAACAAGAATAGATATTAATTAAAATTAGTTAATACCTCTCCATTTATAGAAATAATTAAGACGTAATACGTTTCCAACAGCAGGAAAAAAAACCCAATACAAAGGTATAAAGCCAGACCTTATCTTAAGTAAAATACATAAGAAAAGTATTACCATCCATATAACAGAATATGCATCGCAATAAATTTGATACAAAGTCCACATGGAATTTATTTCCTGTAAAATTTATATTATTCTACATACACACAGTGTATTTCTCTCTTCATCGTTATTTTTACAAATTAAAATAACATAGATTAATTGAGATGAGAAATATTAACATTTATTCATTATACTAACAAAAATCAGCCATTTACCTTCTTTTGTCGAGTTCCAATGTACAAGAATAAAATCATTGAGGTGAAAACAGTTGGACAAACATATAAAAAGAATAGCCATGCTGGTCTTACATACCAACTCATTACTTTTCCTAATTTTGTAAGAGTTCGTGCAATCGTTGTACATATAAACGATGATAGGAGCCACGAACTAACAATAACAACGACGCAAATTAATAAATGTTTTAAATATGTGAACTTCTTTGCATCTAAATAACAAAATATAAGCTCCAATTTAGTAGTCTATAGTCAATTATGTTAGTATAAATATCAATATTTACCTTTGCGTGCATTTTGTATACTCATATATATAGAATATATTCCTATACAAATAGAGAGAATATTTATTGTGCTTGCAACATACAATGGCCATCTGATAACGAATGCACCCAAAAAATCAAAAAATACAATATTTTCTACTGCATTCTGTGACGTTATATCCGGCAAATCCTCTAACATTATTCCTCGGCCAAGAGCAAGAATATTATCTCCAGTCCTCTGCAAAGATCCTAATGGAATTTGATCGACTGTGTCAAACTTTGTATGATAAACATAACCATTGGTTGACCAAGCAAAATCTACACCTGAACAAAATATATTCAAAATATAAATATATGAAGTTATAGTATTTAATAATATTTTATTAAAAATAATATTTTTAATATATAAAAATAAGTTTTTAATATGAACATTCAATTACCAGAAATATTTCCAAAATCTCGGAATATTCGGAAATCAGTATCTCCAGGAACAATGCCACTTTCGAATATTTCTTGCGCCAAGGATGATGCAAATGGATATGGAACTGATCTAGAATAAATCTGAAAAATGGGAATCTATTGAAATCAAATGAAATATATAAAATAGATAAAATAAATAAACATGAATTAATATAAACCTCCAAAATCCATGGACTATTAGGACCAGCTTGAAACAGTAATTCTCTGCCACCTGCACCACATGCTTCCAAGTTTATAAAAGTTCTAATCTCCTTGGCCCAAGAGTGTTGCGTTATAAAACCATGTGAAGCCTGTAAAATAAAAAATTATACTTTTTTATTTGTCATTTTCCTGAAGTTTCAATCAATCTGGAAAAAATGAGATATACCTCTAATAAATTCTCTTCTGCTCCATTAAATAAAAAAATAATATTATGCTTCAAAAACTGTGGACTGTAAGCAATTACGCGTAATATTTCTAACATCACAGCACATCCAGCAGCATCATCAGAACCACCTGTAATTATATTCAAAGAATATACTAAAAGAAATGAATTTTCCTTGAAAAGACAAAAATAATAAAAAATTATTGTTATTACGTTATATATAAAATATTTACCTGGACTCTCCGGAAAGGTATCAAAATGACAATTTATCAATAAACTATAGTTTGCTGGATTACGTGGCCCAATTTTAACAACAACATTCTGAACACTTCTATATACATTTGTCATGCCATCTAAGAATTTCAATGGAAATGATCCGCTATGCTTAGTAATATCGATTGTAATTTTATGACTTTCATGCATATTATTGACAATTTCATTAATTGCCGTCGTTAAATATTTAACAGCTAATACTTCATTCTCATAGCTTCCAACAATTCGTGGGCCAATAGATGTAAGGTTTATTATGTGATTACGAGCTCTTTCGGCAATAAATCTACCAGGATAAAGTTCTTCATTTTCTATCGTACAAGGTTCTGGTAAATGTTTCTCTAACACAATAATAATGAAGGATAGAAATAGAAAAAAAGTAAGCACAAAAAATAAATGTGGAGTTTCATTTGGCAGTATATCTTTCCTCTTAAAAATAATCCTATCATCTTGTGAATTACTATCCAAGAATCTGCGTGTAGTATTCTGACGCAATCTGACTCCATCTTTCTGAAACTAGACACATTTTATTATATTTATTTATATTACATAATAAATATATATATATATATATAGATATAAGTAGATAAATAGATAGATAGATTGATTTGAACAAAATAATAAACAAATAATATCACATCACTGTTCACTAAAATATTCTAATAATGGGAAAAAGCCTTACCATGGTGTTTTATTTGGTATTTATATTATATTTATCTTAGCGTATGCGAGCCAAATTTTAAAAAAGCATAGAAAGAAATATAAGAAGAATATGACGAAGGAAATTGTGTCACGTTACTTTGTTGACTGCATAATACCGCATCGAAAGCAACGTTTGTGCCTTTTTTTTTTAAACTAAAAAAAACAAAACAAATCCTATTTTTTCCTTTATGGTTCTTCTACTATTTATTTTCATTTACACAAAGTCAACTTGTTAAATAATGGTCACTATTTGTTGGTGACACGGTAATCGGAAAACTGAGAAAATAATTAATAGTACATTAATATGTGTGTCGTTTTTTTTTTTTTTTCATAAGAGAACGGTACAAAGGTAAATGACAATTATATCTAATCTTGCTGGAATGATACGTACTTATCTTTTTTTTTATTATTTCATTATAATTGAGCTCTTTTTTATGTAATCTTATTTAATATTAATGAAATTTAAATTAGGTTATGGCAAAATTTTGACATTGCCGATGAATATATTCGATACTCATGACATTAATAAAAAACAAAGAAACTATTAATTGCCTTAGTTGAAAATTATAATAGATGTTAGAAGAAATACTTGCTGATAACATTCGTTTATCATTTAGTATTCATGGACTTGACGTAAACGGCATAGGTACCAGTACATAAAAGGAAAGAGATGAGAGAGAGAGAGGGAGAGAAAGAGAGGGAGAAAGAGAGAGGGAGAAAGAGAAAGAGAGAGAGAGAGAGAGAGAAAGAGAAAGTGTTTTGTTTGGTATATATATATATATATATATATATATATATATATTTATTCATTATATCGTGCGTGAAAGAGATGCATTACCTGGTAGATCTACATACACATCATACATAGAGAGACAAATGTTGCGTAATACGCGAATTCTAATTGATCATTAATCCAAAATTTTAAATTGATCCAAATTATTTCAAATTATAACAATATATATTTCGTCGATAGAAATGGTTTCCTTTTTTTCTACCTAATTTATTATAAAATATAATGTGTGGTAATAAATCATACAATTATTCTAAATTAAAAATTAATTAATTAAAAAAAAACAAATTGTGTTATAATTAACATGTATCACATGTAATATAACTTTTTAATATTCATGCATATAAGCCTAATATCTAAAATCATTATAATTAACTTTCTAATCGATAAATTATCATCGACAAGTAAAAAGCTATGATTAATAGTGATTATGATTAAGAAATCATAAGTAATGGAAGCTAAAAGAGGTTAACTGATATACAGAAACGTGCTAATAATCCCGCTATCAAAATAATATTTGTGACATGAGACATTTGAAGAAATCTCTTTTATTAGTTTTCGATACTTCCTTTTACCTTGATCGTGGTGAATTATAACTATAAAAATGCACTTAATCATCATTTAATCATTTCCTCGATAATCGTAGCTATTACATAGGATAAATGTATTTTCATATTTTTCTAGAAAAAAAAAGATACATTCGAAATAATAAATGGATTATGTGAAATATGTTTGACAATTAAACATTATAATTACACATTGATAATAATGTAATGCTATCCTCATGCAAGTGAATTAAGACAATATGCATTGATATGTGTTTCTAAAAATGTAAATGAAAATTGTTAAAGCGTACAAAGAATCGTATTTAAGATTCATAGTGGGGATCAGTAAGTCTCATAATTTAATACATATGTGTAAGTGAATAAATGAAATACATTGAAATTAAAAATAACACAAGATACAATGTATATAAATTGTGTAAATATGTTTATTGCTTTCTAGATATAATTATTATTTGATAGAAATTTAATTTAGACGTGATCAAGAAAAATGGAAAATATTATACTAATAAGCTGGCTGAACAAGATATTATTGTTATTTTGTATAACAAGCATTTTTTTGTGTTTAATTATTCAACAATGGGTTGAAGTTACACCAGTACCTATATATATTTCACTTTCATGGACTACATTTGTCATGATCATGTCAATATGGCTTAGTTGCATTTTACTTAGATTTACTTTAAAAAGAACTGTGCCAATAAATATAGAATTTATAAAGAAATGGATTTATAAAAGACTACCAAAATATTTTGAGTTGGAATATTTGGATACGGAAGAAAAAGCAAAGATGTCCAAATTTGAAAGAGCATGTAATAACAAAATACATATAAAAACTGTCAATCCAGAAAATACAAATGACTTATACAATGGAGATTCCTTATCAAAAAATAACATTATATATGTAGACAACATTATAAGAGAAATTAATGTTGACTGTATAGATGTTTGGTACAAAAATATAAGTACCGATAAAGCATTTCCTAATGAAGCCCAGACATTATTAAAAATATTATTAAGAAAAATATTTCAAAAAGCTAATTCAATAGATAAAATAAAGCTTGCTAATAAACTGGCCGATGTAGTATTATTACATTTAAAGGAATATCGCAGGTAATTAGAATTATACCATGAATTTGATTAATTACATCTTATAGGACAATCATCTCTTTTTATTTCAACTTAATAAATTATTTTACAGAGCATTGCGTAGAGTTGAAAAGGGTACTTGTACAAATCTAGAAGAAGCGTACAGATGTTTGCATCCTGGTTCCCGAAGTTTGCTAACTTTGGAACATATATTTCATCGTCTAGTTACCGTTTTAACTCAAGAATTTTTGCAGTGGGAATTGACTAGTTCCCTACCTTGTAAATTATTAGTATCTATTTTAGCTAGAAAACTTTTGACAATGATCCAAACGATTAGTTGTCCTAATTGGATGTTTGAAAGTTTATTAAAATTACTACAAAGTACACCAAAAGAAGCAAACAAACTGTGGACAAAAGATGATGTAAATAATTTATTATTATATATTTTATATATATATATATATATATATATATATATATATATATAGATTAAGTGAAAATATTCACAAAATAATTGCTATTAATTTTAGGACATTGTTTCTATAGGGTTGAGCGATGGTATAACATCCGCAGTGGCTACAGTAATTCCATGTCCATTACTACAACCTGCATTTTCTAATAAGTCGATGACAAGATTAGAGCAAGAAAATCAAAATTCATCATCGTCGATCGATCTTGGAAAGCGGTCTTTAAGTTTAGAAGGTTTAAGAATACAGCATAGGGGTCTTTGGGGAGACATAAACATATCAGAGGTGGATTCAGAGATCGATAATAACAGAATATCACCCATATATGAAGAACCAACAGATTTTGCCACAACTATTGCAAGACTAAGAAATCTGTTACAACAAAAGTCTACTGCAACTACACCATTGTAAGTTATTAATGGATTGTTAATATTAAAATTGTTTATTTTTAATTTATTATTACAGGCGTACAGAGGACAAATCTTATGTAATATATGAAGGTAATCAATTTATAAACTTATGTATACCGTGGACAGAATTTCATACGACAATCGATGGCTCGCAGCAATTATTATATTGCATTCAATTTGATGATGTCGAGCAACGTGGAGTAGATTTGTTTGAGACTACAACTGCCACGGTTAAAAGGCAACACTCTGATTTTGTCCAATTACATACTTCTCTAGAAGAGGTAAGATTATGTTGAATTAAATAAATTCAATTTGAAAATTAAAATCTATAAATATAATCTTATTTGTTTCCCAGATACCATCAATAGCCAGTATTATGTCAGAATTAGAATTGCCAGAAGGTGGACGCGTTGAAATGGAAACTTATTTACGAAATCTCTGTATACGTTTAGCCAATGAATGTCCAACGCAATTACGTCATTTTTTGCGGCCAAATAGTAATGCAGGAAAAAAGGCAGATATAGTTGCACCACGGTTTGATAGAATTTTAGCTAAAACTGTCAGTGGGGTATTTAATACTTTAAAAACAGTTGTGCCTAGATTTGAGTTGGATTCGGAAGAAGAAGTTATACCATTGCCAACATTAATACCCTTATCCGATATACCATGGAGATTCGTAGAAGATATTAAGTCGGTGAATAGATATATTGTTATTTTATGAAATATACTATGCAAGATATATTACATTATAACTATGCATTATCATTATAGAAAAATTTAGCATACGAATTACAGCAATTGGTGGCCGAAAGGATTTATTATTGTTCTGTGGATACAGCATACGAAGCAGTTGATAGTATGGAAGGCAGTGGAGATTCTGAATTAATGGCACATTGGTGGAACATAGTTAACACTTCTTACGATGGTAAGAACATTTTATCAATTTGACTTTAACAAAATCTGTGTAATACTATATACATTACAGAAGAAACGGAGGAGTTGGATTCTAAATTATCTTTAACTTGTGTTGTTATCGATTTAATTTGCGAGGTATTGACTGGTATTGGGAGTAACAATGTGTTACAACAAGAAGCTGTTGTTCGATGGGCTAAATTATTATTTGGAAATATAACTGAACCCCTTATAGAGGTATTTCTTGAGCAGATAAAATACGACTTGATATTTATTATATATATATAGGGTGATAAAAAAACAGGGTCCGATATTTGAAGGGCTTATAATACTTATATATTATTTTCAGAAAATGATTATGAGGCTATCAGACAGTTTAAGCGATATGTCCTTTACATATAATTCACAAAGTAACGTCACAACAGAATCTGCTCTACTTACAAAGGATAAAATATTTGAAATATTAAAACAAATAATCCCGTGCGATATGAAACTTATTTTTGGAGAGGAAGATACACTGAAGATTTTCAAGTATTTGCTTACTTCATATGAGATAAGAAAGATTAATCTGGACTTAAATATGCAAATTTTAGATGTTTTGATGTCACAATTACTGATTTCCTGTAGAACAAATCATGATGCATGTTAATTGTTGTGTTTTGTGTAACTTGATAAAACAGAAGCTTAAAAAAGTATAAGAAAAAATACACATATTAAAACATGTATAATTCATAAAAAAAAATGAAGAACTGTGTACCTGATCACGTATTTGCAATAAGAAATGCCAAGTATTTATTTAGTACTATCTCGCGCAGAATAGCAGATAATAAAGATTATGTGTAATCTGTAAATCAGTATATCTCTGTATCAGTGTTTTATAATATAAATATTTAATGAACCATTTTCGTACACTATTTTGTAATTGAATTTTTATTACTATCAGAGAGTAATTTTTTTTATTTTATATATCATATCGGTTGGTATAATGTAATACCATTTAAAATAATATAGTTTTCTGTAGTATTATTCATATTTGAATGTTTCTGCGCATTATTTTAACTTAATTTGAATAATTTGCAAAGTACATCTGTAAGATTGTTGTATCGCAATATTAATTTAAATACTATAATCAAATAGTCTTTCTATAGTATATATATTACGTATAACAGAGAATCCGTAATGCACATATGTACATTGTTATAAATTTAATGCAAAGAAGAAGCACACATTAAAATTTACATAACTTATCAATGCATATGAAGAGTAGAGTTAAATATCACAAATTGTTTAATCTTCTTTTGTTGGTTCACCTTGACCTTTTTGTTTTTCTAGTTGTGCTCTAAAATGACAATGCTACATATTAATCGCTATACATTTATAAAGAATATAAAGAAAGGCACATTGTAGAGACATACAATCATAGGAAGAAAATAAGATTAAGGTGAAATATCTATTACGTGATATATACCTCAATTGTTGATTAAAGTCATCTTCAACGTCGTCATCATCCCAATTATCCTCCCATACACTAATATCTTCATTATCTTCATCTTTTGCTGTCCAATCTATCAAATGATTCAGCGAAATAAAGGTTATGTTTCGATATATCCCATAATAAAAACGTAATATATACCTTCTGCTGGGAATTCTTCAAATTCATCATCTTCTTCGAGTAATCCTAAATCTACTTTGGTTTTGTCGTTCTTGCCGTCTGTCATTTTACAAAATCTACTTTGACTTAATATCAACTGGCAAAGACCACGCGTACAAGTTACATGAATCACCTTAGAATTGCATATACTGCGACTATAAATTTCTTACGGTGGGGGCTCCCCCTCCATGCAGCAAAGTTTCTCTATATTCATATATTTATCTCTTGCTTGCGTACGGCAAAGTGTTAGTTGCGTGATTTATAACAAAATTGGTGAAATTGATCGCGGTTTATATAAATGATTTATACAACATTATTCGTAATATAATTAAATATTCTTGTTGCATTTTCCACGATTCTGTGAGATTATCTGATATTGTTAAAGAAATCAAGTTATTTTTTTCATGTGCATACAATATATTACGTGTATATATACATATCTGTGTGTGTATGTATGTATGTATGTTTGTAATTACTCATTACAACTACACAGTTTTCATTTTTCACAAAATATATTATAGTACGATATAAATATATATTACGTTAAAAAATAATTTATAAATTTAATAATATTATCTCTAGCAAGTAAATCCGTAATATTTTCATCCACGAAAAAATTCGTATATTAAACATCTATATATCGTAAAAGTAACATATATATCTCTCTAGTTTTATAATACTTTGATATACTTTGTTTATTAATAAACAAATGTTAAATGCTTTGTACTATTTCAGCATACGTTATACCATCTAATAATGAGCATATAATAAATAATGATACTGAGATTGCAAAAGATAATACTGATAGATATGAGGAATGTTAATATCATTTTTGTTGTTTGCAGCAACAACTTGATGCTGTAATGTATTATCAATAAATATTGTATAAAAATGTATACGAATAATAATAATATAATATATAAAGTCAACTAATTAAAGGATAAAAAAAAGTGAGTAGTTTTTACTCTTATGTCATAGCATTAATGTTCTATATCTTGAGAAGAATATGGTATGTTATACGATTATGTAAAATGATTTTTAAAACTTTGAGACATTCGCTTTTGATCTACATTGTTAATATTTCACAGACTTGTAGCTTTGGTTTCACTATTTTTCTATTGTAACCCATTAAAATGTACTTCCTTTTAATAGAAGCTTTGAACTTCTGGACTGCAAGATCTTGAAGAAGCCGGTGTATTTATGTCCATGCAAATATTTGCGTTACACGCTGGTTTTTGGGATTCCGATATTTCAACTTTTTGATTAGTAGGGTTTTCATCGTTTCTTATTGCACATATTATATCCGTAAGAGCAACTATATAATTTTTGGCTAATGTAAGAGTTTCTATTTTGGAAAGACGTCTTTCCTTGGTAACATGTGGAATTACTTCGCGTAGAGACTAGTAAAAGAAACAATAAACATTTTTCAATGTCGCACATATCTTTCAAATAATCTTGTAATAATAATTATTATTATTATTATTATTAATATTTATATTATTATTATTATTATTATTATTATTACGAGGGAAATCAATATTTACCTGGAATGCATCATTCAAACTGTGCATTCTCATTCTTTCTCTTTCATTACTTTCTAATCTACGAAGCGTTCTTTCTTTGGATGTAGATGTTCGCGGGGACTTTGATAATCTAAATTTGTCTGATTTTCTTGATGTTCGACGTACTGTACCGCTATCTTGTACTCCTTGTTCAGTCCACTTTGCTTCCCAATTGCTTTCACCCGTTACTTTAGATCTCATTATACGAAGCAACTGCGTTATCAAATGTAAATTAATCTATACTCATTTATTATATCATTGAAAATGTACGTTACTTAATCTAAAAATTAAGATCTTAAAGTATTTATACAACCAATACGATACTCATTGTTTTTATCCAAAGAGTAAAATTCGACATTATATTTTTACAAGCAAAGATATATTGAATAAAAATAAAATATATATATGCAAGAGTAGTATATGTATTATAATAAAATTGCTATAAAAATATAATTTTCTCTATGATATACTTGAAAGCTTCGTAAAATTAATAAATAATGAGATAATAAGATGAATATATTATATAATTGAAAAAAGAAAAGAAAAGAAAACAAAACAAAATGCGGTATAATTAATATTAATATTAATATTTATATTTATATTTATATTTATATTTATTATATGAGAAATTTGTAGAAATAGCATTATTTAAAGTGACGATCTGAAGAGGACTGTCTATTTTTCCGATATTGTAAAGAATCATACCTTATATATAATTTAATGATGTTAAAGAATTTGAATCGCTGTTCGAGTACCGCGTGTACTTGTTGAGCCACGCTGGAAGACTGCCGTCGCGACGTCGGGGTGCGGTCGGCGCCACCTTCCACCCTCCAATATTGCACCACCTACGGCGTGGCTGATTCTTCATTGCTAAATGTCAGAATTTCTTTTCAACTATTACCTATTGATAGATCAAACCAAAATGTAAACTCATTTTTTTATTTCCGCCAAATAATTAGATCGAACACGTTGTGTTTCGATAATTAAATTGTTTAATGAAAACTTAATCAAAAACTTAAATCAAAGAAATTAAAGAAAAATGCAGGAGTTTAATTTTAAATAATAAGTCATTATTTCGTTTATTTTTTATTTCTACGAATGATTTCAACGTCATTCTTGCAATAAATCTTTTATCGCTAATAGAACAAACAAATGTAAGATTCAAAGAAGAATTGTATTGTTATTTTAATTCAAAGAATAAAAAGAACATGTTTAAAAGGACACCTAGTATATATTATAGCGTTCGAAATGTTTGTATGTATGCGTCGTATATATGAGTGGCTACAGGTGGGCGTATGACGTAATTCGCCCACGCGGAGTCCTATTTGCTTATTACCGCTTTACCACTAACTACACCAGCCAAGAGTGTGTATTAAAAAAAGGGTGCGCGCATTATATTAGGGATGATTTTATTTTTTCAAATCAAATCAATTAATATATATATATATATATATATGAAAAAATATTGATATCTAACAATAAGATAAAGAGAAGAAGAGCAAGAGGAAGAAAGAAAAAAATAAAATAAAATAAGGCATCGTATAATTTGTTTCTTTCAGATAACAAATCTATAGGATTATTTATTGGCAATAAACTATCAGTAAGCTATAAAAAATATTTTATTTCTTATTCTCCAGTTTTACATTTACCACAACATGTATTAACGCGTTTCTCTAATTCAAACTCTTTATGATTTGGAGTCCATGGACCTAAACTAGCCGCGGAGTAAAAATCCATAGGATATGCTTGATTTCTATCATATTCGGCCATCTCCAGGGCGACCGCACCTTCGTAGGGTGTAAGAAAAGGTTTATGGAAATGAGCACCCCAATCGATGCTGAGACGTGGACATGCAACCTTAAACATTATAACAAAATAATCTTCTCAAATATCATATTTGAAAAGAAATCTAGCTAAAATGAAGAAGCGTTATTTGAAAAACTTTCCTTAAAGTTGTATTAATATACCTGTATAAAACTATCTACGTTTCTGAATAACTTCATTTTATCTGGGAATATTTCGGAAAGCAAAATAATAATACTTTCTTTTCTTAAAGCTTTCAACCTATTTTGTAAGTGATCCACAATTCTTGGATGTCCCTGGCGACCTAAAGTCCCAAGTATCATTCCAAATATTTGAGCACTCTTTGCTACATTAATCGCCGAGAGTCTTGTTTCACGCATTTCTTTGTGATCATAGAATTCTTCTGTCATTTTTTTTTCATAAGGATCATATCTGAATGCTCGTAAATTTGGATTAGCAATCATAGCAGCTTCGAGGTGAAATCTACCATCTCCTATATAGACTATAGCATCTGTGCAATGCGTTTGTGGCGCAGTGCAACCTAAAATCTTTAATAATGATTTATATTAATTTGATATATTATAATAGAGTAAAATAAGAATATAAAATAGAAAGAAAATCACTTCGCCTGGGCTCAATGGTTTACTCTGTGGTATAGTAACTTCGTATCCATTTTTTTTTAGTTCCATTGCAATAGCTTGTAACGTTCCTACAAACTGTATCGTACTAACGAGTGAAATTTTTGAAATAATTAATAAAGATGCTTTAATGCTTTCTATACAATGTACAATGTCAATACTTATATTAACAAATACATAGAGAATTTTAATTCCAATAGTTTGATCGATAGGTATTAGACAAGAGTGTCCATAATGAATCATGAAATCTGCATCTAATGCTCGAGCTGTATAATCATCTATGCAACAAGCACCTATATACAAATGAATATTAAATGAGATAATCAGATTAATAATAGATAATATTCACAACGTTTATTTATAATTATAATCTTTTACCATATGTTACATCACCCATAATAATACTTTCTGCATCCGTAAAATTTTCAATAATATCAGCTATAGTTGTTGCATACATTAATAATCCTTCGGGCATTTGTAAAACGACTCTTTTCGCTTTTGTTTCTTTGATTCTCCATATCGACTTGTGTATTTCAAAATTGTAATTATTAGGCAAAGCTGCAACGGCTGCATTCAATAATGGATCATTCAAAAGTTCTTGCGGTATCTTATTAACTTTGATTGGAGCTTTAAATACTTTACGAACTGGTTTGGCCTTAATTACGACGGCAGATTCATATTCTGCGATCATCATTAAATGATCTGCTTTTATTTAAATATTATGTCATATTATTTCAATTAAATCTTTATTAAATACACTAGTTACTATGCCTTAATAATTCAACGGCCTATCATTATTCATGTATCCAAAAATGTAATTTACGATCAGATAACCTTACCGACATAATAACATTATCTTTGTTCTGCTAAACGTCAGTATTGCCAACTGAATAGCCATAACATTTCTAAATTATTACAATATGTATTTTGAAAAATAACCAAACGACATAAGCAAAGGCTGACCAATGAATTTTGATTGGACAATCCATATGCTTATAATTTAATCAGAATCTCACATAGGAATGAGGCCATTTCTTAAGCCATACACACATATTATTATTTCTAGTCCACCGAGATCCTTAATGTTATTTTCATAAGTATTTTAAATATTAATGACAGAGACAGATTTCAATTGTATTGTTGAATTTTTGATAATGATTAAAAGAAAAAAAGAGCTTCGTTATTTGCTGCTACTCGTGCTCTCCTTTACGGGATTGGCTCAATCCGATTTCATCTGACTCTGCATGGTGGTATCTTGTGTATGCTTGCATTATATGTATATATATATATAGATAATATGGATTACGATAGCGGTGTGACGTTGATTTAACTTCTCATTTTGTTATAATAAAATGAAGTTGTAAAAATGTATAAAGGTGTAACTGTTTTGGAGTGATAAAATTCTTGTATGCTCTGTCTCTTTCCTTTTTATTTAACAATGATTTGTAAAAATCAATGAAGCATAAGTCATTTGTAGAATGAAATGCAGCATCATTAAGATGACATCAAATCTGTCACCCTTTGAGTACGCTATTTGACCAAATCTATTGTTATTATAAATTTTACGATTGAAAAGATGTCTGCGAATAGGTTACTTAATGCTCACATTATTTCAAAATACGTTTTCTACGTGTTCCTAATATTTTCTCTATCACATAATTAATTGTATTTGTCATGAGTAACAACTGCATACGTAAGTTGGTCAATTTGACAGGCTGAATCAATTGTGCTTTATAAGTATAATGTACTTTAGTATTCTTCTAAAAAAAATAAAGTAGTTTTAAGTGACTGTTGGAAAGAAATCATAGTTGGTGACATGTTTGGAATATCAGTTTTGTGCTGTGTGGCAAGGAATGAGGTTTTTACAGTTGTTTTATCTTAACTATGCAATTTATCTACATACATTTGTAACGTCCTCTAGCTTACATATAATAGTGATTTAACGCTTAAAAATAAAACACTTCCAAAAATGTTGGAAGTAGGTTTGCGCGTCGTGCGTGGTCAAGATTGGAAATGGGAGGACCAAGATGGTGGAGAAGGTCATGCCGGTACAGTGGTAGAAATTGGTAAACCACCATCTGGAAGTTCAGCTTCTAGTCCTAATCCTGCTGATAGAACGCCTGACAAGACTGTTATCGTTCAGTGGGATCATGGTTCTAGAAGTAATTATAGAATTGGATATCAGGGAGCTTATGATTTACTTGTCTTTGACAACGCAGCTATCGGTGTGAAACACTGTAATATTATTTGTGATGGATGTAAAAAGCGTGGCATAATTGGTATGAGATGGAAGTGTACAGAATGCTCTGATTATGATTTATGCACGCAATGCTATATGGCAGATGTACATGATTTAACTCATACTTTTCAAAGATTTCAAACTCCTACTTCTATAGAGTTAGTAAAGTTTATCTATCAAAGTTATAATTTTTAACTTGTTCATTTTCTTTTTCTTTTGCATATTCTTCAAAATCTATAGAAATTTATTTCAATATATATGTATATGTTGGTGCATAGGATACAGCTTAGTGCGAGAGAAGGTTGTACCAAGATACCATTGAAAGGTATTTTTATCGGAGCAAAAGTAGTTCGTGGACCAGATTGGGAGTGGGGAAATCAAGATGGAGGTTCAGGTAAATGCAAGTATATATACCATATATGATATAACATTATGCGACGTTTCTAGCTCATTATTGTTTAGCATTATATGGTTTTTTTTCTTTCTTTTTAATAGGTAAAAGTGGAAGAGTTATGGATATTCGTGGTTGGGATAATGAAAGCAGTCGTTCGGTCGCTACCGTTACATGGTCCATTGGTAGTACTAATGTCTATCGACTTGGATATAAAGGTTGCGTAGATTTATGTTATATAGAAGAAGCCACTGCTGGCACTTATTATAAGGAACATCTTCCACTACTTGGACAACCTATAATCGTATATCCAGACAGTAAACACGATCCTATATTGAACAGAGGCAGTACTTCCAATGTTGTTGTTTCTAGTCTTCGTCAATCAACATTTAACATTGGGGATAAAGTCAAAGTTTTGATTCAGGTAGAAGCTCTTAAAGAAATGCAAGATGGTCATGGTGGATGGAATCCACGTATGGCAGAATACATAGGGAAGGTATTGCAAAATAATAAAATGCATTATTAAATAAGTTAATATCTATATATATCTAACATTGTTGTATGTGTATTTTTTTTTTTTTTTTAGATCGGTACTGTTCATCGGGTAACAGACAAGGGAGATATTCGTGTACAATACGAAGGTTGTAATAACAGATGGACATTTCATCCAAAAGCTTTAACGAAAGTAACAAGCAAAGACATATTCTCTCTTGGAGATATAGTTAGAGTAAAAAATGATTTAATTACGGTGAAACATTATCAACGAGGACACGGAGAATGGATAGACGTAATGAAAACAGTATGTATTAATGAAGTATCTTTTCTTATATTTAATAAAAACTCTTTACTCTATTCTTTTTCTAAACACATAACTTGTTCTTTTTAGCTAATTTTACTTTTCAAACGTTATATCTTGAGTATAATTCTTAGATAAGAATTATTTTACAGGCTCTTGGAAAAACTGGAAAAATAATAAAAATATATTCGGATGGAGATCTGCGTGTAGCACTGGATGGTCATACGTGGACATTCAATCCTTTGAGCGTATCATTGATGCCACCTGGATCGCATAGCATACCTGTTATAAATGAAGAAGCAGATAAGAATAGAGATCGATCAGGTATAATGGTGTGAAATATGATAGAGATATTGTATATATGCAATGAATAATTTTGTATTATCGCATAGTCAGTGCAACGGATAATGAAGTAGAGAAATTGTTACGAGATGCTGCCAGAGGCGAGGCAGGCGTTCAAGTGGTAAGAGAATTTTTGAAAAAATATCCTAGTAGAGTAGATGCTAGAGCTGGTGGTCCTAGTGGGGAGAAAAAAACCTGCTTACAAGTAGCTGCACACCAAGGACAGCACGACCTTTGCGTACTTCTTCTCGATGCCGGAGCTTCTTTACGAGCGGTCGACGAAGATGGGGATACTCCACTACATTATGCTGCTTTTGGGTAAGAAAAGAAGAAGAAAAGAAAATAAATTAGAATAATTAGTCTATCAATAATATTATATTGTTATAACTCTTTGACAGTAATCAACCAGAAATAATGGAATTACTTCTGTCGCGAGGTGCGGCTATCAATGCTGTAAATAATGGTAAATGCAGTGCTCTGCACGTTGCTGTAAATAAACAGCACGTTCAATGTGTAAAAATATTGTTACGTTATAATTGCGATGTGAATCTACAAGATTCATATGGGGACACAGCGTTGCACGATGCTATTGGAAAAGACGCGCTTGATATTATCGATGCGCTTTGTGCTTGCGAAAGGATTAACTTTACTCTACGTAATAAGCGTGGTTTTAATGTATTACACCATGCTGCTTTGAAGGGTAATGCACAGTAAGTATGCAGCAGACGGATAACTGATTGTTAATCTTTTTTCATAGTTAAGTTTAGATTATTTAACTTGTTTGTTCTAGTGCTACGGAAAGACTGATGACAAGAGCACGGCATTTAGTAGACGTGAAAAAGGAAGATGGTTTTGCGGCATTACACCTTGCAGCATTGAACGGTCATAAAGATGTGGCTGCTACGCTTCTTTCTCCAAATGGCGGATGTGCAAAAGTAGATTTACGTAATAATAGAGGACAAACGGCTTTGCATTTAGCTACTTCGCAAGCGCATTGGTCCCTGATAGAACTGCTTATAGATTATAACGCAGACATTACTAACACAGATGAAGACGGAGATACGGCATTGCATATTGCTGTCGCCAAAAGTCCGAATCAACCGTCGACTATACCGACGCCAGAATGTAGCAGAGATTCACCTATTATTTACGGGGTACTGTATTGTCTATTATCAAAAGCTTATTTGCTCCTAGATATACGGACAACTGTTAACGCGATACAACTATGAAAAATCGCGGTTTGTGCAGATTTGGCAGACTTTAACAACGCAAAAAGCAAAATCTGAATTAGCATTGGCTTGTTTTCTGGTAAGCGTGGATAAAACTCGTACACTTTTGGAACATGCTAAGAATTCGAAAAATAAAACTCCTTTGGATCTTCTCAATGAGGACTCGCAAGTCACAGTGTGCACTAAACTTTTAAAATCATACGAATATCAAAGCAATAATGTACAACTTGAGTAAGTACCATTCTTAAATCTTCATTTTGTTCTCTTGAATTCTTTCACGCGCCATGGGTAAAACGATTCGTATTATAATGAACAATATTACAGAATAGGAAATAATTCATCGTCTAGCTATGCAGAAGCTACGATACATCATAGAACTTCCACATCGGAATCAGAACTATTGCGTGAAAACGTTGAAATTAATTCTACCGATTCTGCTAAATGCTGTTGTAGTTGCCCACAGTTTTTAATTAACTCAAAAGAAGAATCTCGTTTCGATCCTGGTGGTAGTGTTCCTAATTTTGTTGCTTGTTCGCATTGTAGACATAAGACAAACAAATCAGAAATAATTCAAGGTAATAATATGCTACTATAATATTCATATTAACAAGTTTAAATGATATTGTTTAATATATTTTCTTGGAAACAGATGGCCCAACGGCGATGGCGAATATACCTACGGTTAAAACGGATAAGAAAATAACAGATGTTTCATTGGAATATAAAATAAAAGAAGATAAACGAGATGATGAGAAGGAAAAAGAAAGACACCTTGAAAGATTACGTTATTTGGAAACTAGGGTAGCTGATCTCGAAGAAGCTAATATGTGTAGCATTTGCATGGAACGTCGACGAAATGTTGCCTTTCTATGTGGTCATGGTGCTTGTGAACATTGTGCAGCACCTTTAAAAACATGTCATATGTGTCGTAAAACCATTACTAAAAAAATTAACCTATATTAGAAATTAAATTAATGAGATAATAATTAATGTCAAACTATGCAAAAGGAATAGAAAAAAAAATAGTAAAAGTATAGTTAGACAAATTCCTATTTGGGACTGAAAATTATAAAACAAACTCATTGTCAGTTGAATTTCAAGCGTAAGTTAGATTTGAAGTGTCTTCACCTTTTTCTTTCATTTCTCTTTATCTAATTTTATTAGTTCAATACACAAAATAACACTTTTTTAAATAATAGCATTTAAGAGTATTAAGTGAATTATTTTAAAAAAAGAGATTGGTAATTAATGTATGCAATTTATTTTAAATATTGCTATACGGTAGAATCTTCATTATATGAATGGTGAATGCGTGAAGGTTTACATTGTGTGAACTATCATATGAAAGGTATTCCTACTTTAGTACTGTAAATAAACCAAAATATTACTTGATTTTGTAAGACGAAATCTACAATAATGATTCAGTTTCAAAGTGACGCTTGTTGCTCTATTATATGAAAAATTCTCTCAATTAATTGAAATAACTTATGTGTATATATATATATATATATATATATATATATATATATGCATAAGAACATCATTCACATTTTTATACCAATTTATTGAAGAAAAAAACGAATGTATTATATTATTAATTAAAATAAAAGAAAGGAAAAAGAGAGTTCGTGTGAGAGAAAGAAAATTAGATTAATTATCCTTTAACGTAGATTAGTCTAACGTAGATTTTTCTATTATCGAATATATACAGTGCGAATAACATAGGATTTATTGTTAGATAAGTAATAATAATATAATATTTTACTTTTATCATGTTTTTACGGATGTACGGAATTTATATTATGCCTTCAAAAAATAAATACTAATTAAATAATAGTAAAAAAGCAGATTGTTTTGCAATCTTTAGAAAAATACTTTATCTAGACTTTTTCTTTACTAATTATTTTTCAAAATTCGAAATGACTATATAAGATAAATAATACATCAGGAACAGTAAGAAGGGCCACACACAATTGGTTTATTTCAAAGATAGATAAGAATAATAAAGATAGATAATAAAAATAAGAAGACATATATAAGGCATTTAAACGCTAGGTTGCGCTGACAAGTATGACTACTAGCGCCGAGAAGTATGACTACTAGCGCCGACAACTATGACTACTAGCGCCGTTAGAATCAGATATAATACGATTGAAGAATTGTATTATTATGTTTTCAGGTGTATACTTTCATTTTTTGTACGTTTTATGCGAATGTTGAATGACGGTACATACGTAATTACAAATTTCTATTTAAGTGAGTTGAATATGATCTGAAAGAAGAAAAATTTCTTGTTCATTTTACAGAACGTTTGATATATTTTTGTAGATGTAAAGGGTGATTATTTGTAACAAGGATTAAATTTGTCAGCGATAATGGCAAGCAAATGGAAAGTTTTGACTAGCTTCGTACGCAATTACTCTACACCAAAACAGTGGGAAGTAGATGCAGTCAAATATGGAAAAATTAAATATTATCCAAGGTATGAATATTTACGTGTAACTTGTATCGACACATACCGTAACGACAATTTTAAATGGTCGATTTTAGATCACCAAACCATGAAGATCCTCCGATTATACCATCGAAGCTTTTAATGATCACATTGGTAAAACCTTTTGCCGGTAATCCATATTGGGAAAAAAATACACTTAAACAATTGGGTATCCAAGAAAGAGTAAGAGAAATGTCATAAAATATTTGATAATAACTTTGACAATATTTCCCAATATTATTATAAAAATAATAAAATATTTGGCTTATAGGGAAGAGATCCGGTAATAGTTAAAAATATTCCCGAGATATGCTCGATGCTGTGGAGAGTTAAACACCTTGTGAAAATAACTCCAATTAAACTACCGGACCAGTTGCCCGATTCGGATGATTTTGGTGGAAGCTATCTGCACGAGAATGGAACTTTTTATGTCATCCCTAAGATAGATCCATTGCGCATAGAGAGTACCGACAAATTTATAAATAATCCCAAAAAATTAGAAAACATAAGATTAAAAGAACAGTTAAGATTGCAGTGGTTAAACGGTACTTTACCATAATATGTAATAAGATGTATTAAATGTTGAGCTTAATCTTAACAGGTAATATAAAAGTATAGTCATTGAACAAATAATATATTATTTATTCGTGTACCAGATTAATGGTCGTGCAACGATTTGTTATAATTTAACTTACAATTTATATCCTACTAACCAGTATGTTGAAATTTCGTCAAACTTGCAGTTTGTTTGTCAATGGTATGATAGGACCCGATAGAAGTAAAGGATGCGTGCCGCTTTAGATCAGTCGTGCGGTCCTATACTCTGCGATATTAGATTATGCAATGTCTACGTTGAAAATGAAGAAAAATAAAAGGGAGAAAAGAAGAAGAAGGAGAGAAGGAGGAGGAGGAGGAGGAGGAGGAGGAGGAGAGAAGGAGGAGGAGGAGGAGGAGGAGGAGGAGGAGGAGGAGGAGGAAAAAAGACATTAGAAAAATCTAAATCTGTCAATGTGAATAAAATAGTTCAATGGTGTCGTTCTTAGATTGAAAGAGAAATGAAAATTATTTTGCTAGGCCTACATCGCATCTTCCGGAAAAAGATGCATATACACGGGTGCATAAATAATAAGCATAGTAATAACGGCAAAATACGAGGACGAGACTCGTAGATCGTGCGCAAGTGGTGCGCTTGAAAATTGGTTATCTATTTGGAATGCTAACAAGTATCTATGCTGAAATCGCAAATTCGATATCCTATTAGTATACTAAGCTCTAGGAAAACAACTGTTGATATAGTAAGTAGATTTGAAAAAATTCTAATAACATTATCATTTTTGGAAGTCCTAGTAAAAGATATAAAGACAATAATCTCTGTTTCGGTTTCGTTCGACTTGTCCTATTTGAAATTTAGGTCGAACTCGACCGCCTACGACTTCGAAGCTTCCAAAATCGCCTGTCTCTAGACGTATGGTGGATGCAAATTGTGTTCTGCGGATTGGTAGCTTTTTCAGGCATATACATCTTGAAGAATTTTCCTGCTCGTTCTTCTTGCGACCGATCGTATGCTTTGCCGCTAAGGAAACTCAATAATCTCAAACTACGTCGTTTTATTCTCAAACGATTTAAGAAATTACTTTCCGACGTCGCTATAGTATTATCACCGTTGTTCCGACTATAGGATTCTTCTAAGAGCTTGTTGCTTTTGCTTTTTTTAATCATAAACTCTAATTGTTTTCTACGATCATGTTGCGCATCTAATTGTCTATATTTGCGCCTATTGTCGGTCGGTTCATCAATCGCACCGATCGCGATCGCGGCGTAAGCTTCCTTTTGCAATCTTTCGAAACTAATCTTTTCGGCACTTCTATTGCTAGACTCTTCGGCTCTCAGCGCGACCGATTCCAATTCTTTCAAACGATGTTCCTCTTTGACATTCTTCAAAGAGTCCGGCGACGCTAATTCGAGCTTCGATCCTTCGTCAACGTCGGAGAGTTTTCTATGAAGATCTACGATTTTTCGACGAAACTCTTCGTCTTCTTGGTTCAATTTCGCAAAAATACGATCCCTCTCGGTTGCATCGGAACTCGAGCTGACGTTTTTCAACGTAGTCGATTGCAACCTCTGTCACCACCATCCGACTTGATGTTTTCCACTTCCAGGCGAATCCTCCTCTTCGAGTAAAGGTTCGAGTCTTCTTCTGCTTAAGAAGCAACGAAGCGAACCGAGGCTACCTCCGCCGATTAATTGATCCATGCTTAGCTCGGGCAGTCCGCAATCCTCGTTATCCGATTCCTGATCGTGATCTTCCTCCGTCGATAAATTCAGACCATAATTGTCTTCACCGGAAGCGGTCAAATTGTCGGTCAAATTGTCGGTCAAATTGTCGGTCAAATTTTCGGTCAAATTGTCGGTCCCATGTGGCGGTGGCGGTGGCGGCGGCGGCGTCGGCGGCTAAGGAAGTCAGGCACATCTCGGGCTAGTGATTCTTTACAAACAAAGGGCAAGCGAGTCATGCAAAGGCGTGCGAAGCTTACAGGCTATATTCGATGCTTTTACGGAAGGTATTGGTAAATGGCATAAGAAAGATGTAATATTTTATGTGATTTTTTTTCTTTTGAGGCAAACTGCCACCGCGATACCTTCTTATACACGTATAATATAAATGAGCCGCTAAAAATGATTTTACCGAATGCGTTGTAGTAAAGCTCTCGTCGTCCGGACCACCGGACGTTGGAGTACCCCAAATGTCATCTCCCGAGGTTGCACCCGATGTAGTCCCCTCCTCGTCGTTAGGATCGAGAGAAAATTCCGTCCTTTCTGGAGGGACTGGCGGTTGAAGAAGGTAACCACCGACTCCCTCGCTAAATTGCTCCAAAAGAACCATTTTGCTAACAACATAATTACTAGCTCTTGCTGTCCAAGCTCTCAAACCTGAAGGTGGTGATTCCGTTTCACGATTTTCGTCGTCTCCTTGCTCGTCCAATTCGTCGTCTTGGTCCAAACTACTCATTGTACCAAATCTTCTTAAGGTTCTACGGTACAATTTGGACGATCGCATTGGAAAAAAGGCGAGATAATATAAGAATGATATTAACGTTGAACTTATTAGTCTAAATCTACCTGTAAGGTGGTTCCCCGTCGCAATCGAGATCATCTTCGCTTCCGTCTTCCGTATTACCATCGGCAGAAACGTAATTCGGACTGTTACGTCCTGGACTGTCGTGTAGGCCGTTTCTTAATCTATATCTCGTCGTATAAATATCTGGCGTAGGTGGCATAACAGATATTTTAGGAGGTAACGGAGAGAAGGGGTCCCTCGGAAGTGGCGGTGGTGTAGGGCACCCAGACCTGAAAGCAAAGGGAAGAAGAGAGGAAGGAAACGTAATGAATGAATATTATAAAATCTTAAATGTACTTCATTTAATAGATTAGATTATATAGTTATGGATTATAGATAAGGCATATAACCTATGACATCGTCTACAGATGCTGATAGAACTCGTGGAATTGTCTCTCGAAGATACGTAGCTGCCATTTTTTCTCGGCGTAATGCTATTGGATTTGACTGTACTTAAACTGGCACTCGAGGCTGTGCTCTGTTGCTCTACGTCCGAATTAGCGGTTACAATCTCTTCCGTAGTTTCCGTAATATCTTCAACGGGCCTCCCTTTATTTTCCCCAGGTGCCCTTGCGGCTAACTCTTCGGCAGTCCATTCTTCGAGAGAGCCTTCGTTATCGGATGGCGGTATTTGATGAGAATTGCGCACCCATTGGGCCAAGTGATTGTCCTCTCGCGTATTTTTCAAAATGTCTACGAGACTTTCGTTCGAACGGCATTCCTCCTCCTCCTTATTTTCCTCGCGCTTACTCGAGTCCCGTAAAATCTGCTAGGAATGGTATATTAAATAGCAAATGAAAGGATTAAATGTAACTGTAATGGGGTGGATCATTATCATCGTACCCGCGGACTTTCGATCGTTTCTCGAACTTGAGGAAAGTTGGTGTTGGTAATCGGGCTTTCCTCGGGGCTGGCAACGCTCGACGTTCCACCATAGCCTGTATTTAGATAGATTCTAAAATACAAGGGATTAGTACTTGGATAAACGATAATATCTAGTGTTTAAGAATGCATATTTCGTTTGTTTTTTACTAACTTGACGTAGATGACATGTTATCTATCGAGCAGGCACCGTGTTCGAACAAGCACCGTGTTCGAACAAGCACCGTGTTCGAACAAGCACCGTGTTCGAACAAGCACCGCTCTCTCAAATGTTAATTACGTTCGTGGGTACTCACATTTGCCGTTGCAACAAGTTATGCCAGACAGCTTTGAGCTCTGGACTGGGCGCTCTCAATATGATGACTCGTCTCCGAGGACGACTATGGGGACTACAACCACCTCCGCTGTTGGTCACTTCTGTCTGAGCGCCGTTCTCGGAACTGCCATTCGAATTAATTGCCACCTGTAATCTGAATTCCGTCGGCCTCTTTCTGATGGTAAAACATGCCTCCGCAATATTGGCCAGTCGCAATGGTTCCTCGGTAACGAAAAGGACGCGATCCCTTGAAACGCGAGCAAAGACCAATAAATCGGTAAGAAGGAGCGCCCAGGATGGTTGCAAACGAGCACGACCTTCGACCTTAGCTAAGGCACCGCCAAAAAGCCTGTCGAATATATAGTATACCAGCCGTATAGTAGCCGTACAATCGATATGTCGAACGATTTCAAAGGAGAGAGTCGACTGACCATTGCCTTCCTGGCATAGCTAAAGTGAACGGTTTGCATTTGGCAAAAACCAATCGCGACTCGACTTCCTGTAAACTAAGTAACGGTCTTCCGGTGTCTCGCGGTGGTTCCATCACGGCCGCATTGGCGGTAGCTTCTCGGTAACCTTGCGCCAAATCTCGTGCTTGCTGGCAGTTCCTTGGCGACGCCAAGCTCAATAATCTCGTCATTTCTCTGAAAGGTGGGGGAAAGGGTTGTTATCGAGGTCCTTAAATATATAGCGATCTAATACCTGTAATGCTCCAATGGAAGCAACAGGACTCCAGTGAGGTCGGGCCGCCTTTTATGAGGAACGGCAGGTTCGCAGACCAACTTTGCGAAGGCCGCGTTACGCCTGAGCGCAACGAGCAAATAACAAGCCCATTGCAGTCCACTGAGGTATCGTCTGTAGGCGGCCGTAATCTTGGGTATCCTGCAGAGATAGCAATCGACCCCGCCACCTTCGTCCCTAATCTCCTCGGATATTTTTAGCAATTCGTCTAGATTTTGAAAGAGGATCATGTAGTCCGCCGCGGAGAGAAGGTCGCGCCTTTCGGCCAGCGGTCGAATGAATCTCGTCTGACCGCTCTTCAGAATCCCCCGGTATCTCGTCTCTCGTACCGATAACTCTTCCTCCGGTGGTGCGTCCGGAGCAAGATTCGGAAAAACCTGACGTAGACGTAGACGTGCAAGATTTTCGTCCTGTCTTTTCGAACTACTACCAATCATCGAGAGACCGCATGCATTAATGTCCTTACCTACGAATGTTCTTATTTTTCAATTAACTGATCATCTATCAACTAATCATTATTGCTTAGGTACGGTGTGTCTACGTATACGTAATTCATGGAACGAAGCCAGTGATGAGATTGAATATTGGTGCGCAGATATCGCTAACCGGGAATAAAACCAGTCAATACCAAAATCATGCGATTTTGTATATATTATGTGGAATCGTTGTTTCAATTGATTTAACAGACTTTAATAGACCTTAGTAGTCTACCAAAGAACAGAATTAGCTTTTTAACTTTACTCTATTATCGTTTTTTCGACTCTTGCATGCAACGAGAGAGAAAATAGCCGATTGGCTAATTTCGCATCTTACACCTACTTACATAATACATACGATTCAAGGAAGATGGGGATGTGATATAAATAAAAAGAAAACAATGATTTTGTAGTTTAAAAGAGAAAACTTGTTGACAAGAAAACAAGAAAAGATAACCGAATAAGTAAAATTGGGAGGAAGGGAAATGAGTATAAATGCAAAGGGGTTGTGTTGTGATCGTCGAGGCACGCTTGCTTATAAAATATCGCGATAGGGGAAGGAAAGGATTTAGAGGGGGCGGGGCGGGTGGGTTACTGTCGTCGAACTCAGACCAGAACGCCGGTACCGACCTCGGCGTTGAACGCGACGGCGTGCTGACTAGGGGGACCGACGACGGTTTGTTGAAGAGTGACATTCATCGAGCTGGGCCTGTGCTGCGAGGAATGAATGCCTCCCTTGCGGTAAACCTCGAGAACGAGCTGATTCGTTGCCGCCTGGATCAAACTCAATATTTCGTCCCTTGGTTTCGTAACGACGTTCACCGTTTCGACGAAGACCACGTAATCGCCTGGCTTCAAGCCGGATCTTTCGGCAGGACTTGCCGAGTCTACGCGCTCGACGCGCGGCGGTCTGCCCCAGGATAAGGAGAAACCCCATGGCACCTAGAACCACGCGTAGATGAGAGGAGAGACGTAATAGATGGAGCACGCAAGGAGGGCAATTCCTCGACCTACTGTAAATAATAACATTTCCATATATACCTGATTCACGGCACTTTGTCTAATCAGTCTTCTGGTTACAGTACAAGGCGTCCTACCACCTTTCGCGGTAAAACCTGGATGTAGAGGTAAGCCGGTCAGAGGATCGACTGGTTCTAGTTCGAGATGCCTCAAGTACGTCAAATCATCGTTCCCGGAATTGTTGTTATCTGATTCTCCATCTTTGGATAAAGGTGGCGTGACTCCACATTCTTGTGGTACTCCTGCATAAGGGGTACTTGTATTTCGGCTGGATCCAGATTCGAGCGGGTGCCATGTCGCTTCCTACGATATACCAATATAATCAATCTTCCTAATTCGTCTTAAAAATAATCGATAAATGTCGGGAGCTTTATTAACATCTCTAAATGCATGTCGGTTCGAGAGCGCGGTCATTAACAAAATTCGAGAAGTTTTAAAAGAACGCCGATAACGATAAAAGCAATGCAATAAATGGCCACAGCGATCATTGTTTGTTACGTATACGTTAGCAAATACCGAACACTAGACGAATATAGGAAAGATCAAATGTCGTGGAAATTCCGCAACGGAGATTCGTCGAGTACTGGACAAGCGAGAGGAGGAACTATCATCGGCTTAACCGTGACCTTAAGCGTGAAGACCTACGAATCGTCCACGATTACATTATACGCGTTCTTGCTCTATTCGTATTCGCGTTTTTTCCTATTACAGATAATAACCGTTACCTTATCCTGAGACAGAGGTAGAGGTAAAGTCATACAGCCCAGCAGCTCGCTACGTCTGAAAATGGAAAAAACAAGAAAACAACATGAATATTTAGGTGATATTATTTATCGTACGCAGTGACGACGAGTTTTTATCGATGGTTGTTGTCACCGATGATGCGTGTCACGAAATACACGCGACGCGAACTCAAATAGGATTGAGGGATGAGATTATTTTCCTAAGATATATCTACGATATACACGCGTTATAGCGGTGCGGATGTGACGAGAGAGAAATGCACGTGGTGATGCCGATGCGCATGCCTCGAGAGAATCGATTCCCCTCCTACCGCAAAGAACCCTCGCGATAATCTAGATATATTAGTTTTTATATTAGAAAATATAATTTAATATTATAAAGCCAATACGAAAGATTTAATAAACGAATCATTTTCGTTCTACGTTTGACCTCTTACCGTTTACGTACGATAGCATGCCATTCGAAGGTTTTTCTCCTGCTCAATGATATAATTACGAATGAATCATCAACTGTCATGGAGTTTCCATGTGTGGAAATGTTTTTCTACCAAGACAAATTTGATACCAAACGTCAACTCGTTTCGCTCGTCACGCGTATCGTTACTCTGATACATGGACAATTTTCCAATAACGGAAACGATTATTCGTTACTCGAGCATGCTCACCTTGCTCGACGATCTCTGTGCCAGACCGCGATATCCAGGGATGTAGATTTGCTAATGAACTGATTAACCGGGCAGGGCAATAACAAGGTTTCGTGAAAGGCGGGATTTGGCGTGGCTCTGTGAACTGCAGTTCTCTTGACGACTCCCTCGCCGTTGATATTTTTTAAGCTGACCTTGACGTAGGCGTGAATAGGTCCCTCGTAGGTTCTTCGAAGGTCCTTGCACCTTATCACTGCGCGAAAGAAAAAAACCATTTTTTTGTTTTCCAAGAGATAAAGAACTTCGTTACGTATTCTATCGTTAACCCGCGATCGAGTCTCTAAGCCTAAATCAATTGTCCTAACGTACAGTACAATTAGACGAAGGGAATTTCGTAGCTGTTTTATGCAGCTTACAGATACCGGTAAACACCGGTACCACGACGAGCATTAATTGCGCTAAAAAAAAGGTATTATTTGCGCGTTGCGGAGCCATGCCGTCGTCGCAGCTAAGGGCGAAATCATTCCAGGGCAGCTCTACCGAAATTTGTGTAGAAAACCGATTGATTTGTTATACTACGGACACTTTCACAATCTCGCCCCAATATACTTAGTCGAAGGAAATAAAGGAAGAGGGGGGGATAACTAACCAAAGTTTGGTTCTTAGCTCTTTGGTCCGAATTCAAGATTCTCGAGCTTTTCTATGTTTATTAAGCCTACTAACCGATATCAAAATTGTAGGAGGGTCTGTGGGTTACTGGCACAGTATTGCTATTTTCTACGGTGCCAAGTGATAAACCCCTTCTCCCTCGTAGAGAGTGCGTGCACGCGCATGTCCCGTTAGAAGCACCGACGAATCACCAATAACGTATCTAGAAACCTAAGAAACCCCGTGTGTCTTTTCATTATTTTTTACTCACCTCGAACTCGTATGTGATCGGCAACGAACGAATACTCGATCTCGATGGATCCGCGACGATCGATATCGGATTTAGATGGCTCGCTCTCCGGACTATATTTCAAGCATCTTCGAACGGTTGCGACCAACGGAACCTCTGGAGTATTATCAGAGGTCGGCTTTAAAATCGACTTCGAACTACGATTGTCCTCCGTCAAAGCTGATTTAGGACTTTCTAATTCCCAGACGTTGCCTTTTACGTTATTTCCCGAATAACTTCCAGCCTTCTTCCGATCGTCCGGTTCGACGATATTTGGAAAAACATTCGAAAACCCTTCGACTTGTTGTTTGTCCTCGAAAATTGAGTCCAAGTCCGTCTCGAGGGTTAACTTCTTGACATTAGGATTGATTGCCTCTATCCTAGGAGTATCATCATTTTCTATCTTCGGCGATACTTGCTTGGAAGTCGGATCAACCGTTCTTTTCGGTCTTTTACCCTCGAAAACGGTCTTCTCTTTCCTCCGTTGCTGACGTTTTCTACGTATACCACGTTGTCTTTTCAAAGTGAACTCTCCCTCGAATTCGTTGGTCGGGGTTGGCGACGTAAAGGACCAAGAGATAGGCGAGGGATCCTCTAAAAGCTGACTGGCCGAGGATACCGAACTGTCGCTCTCGGTCCTCCTCTCGTCTTTGATATTCTCGTATTTGATATTCTCGTCTTCTCCGCGGCATTCAACGATCGTTTCATACGTATGATCCTCCTCTAAGGAAAAAGTTTCATCCTCCGTTGTAGTAGGAATCGTACCGTGAATCTCGAGTATCTTTTTTCTTTCCTCGATGTCGTTAAAAAGAATCTCCGCAACGGTTTTCCCTCCAAAATTTGTTTCCTTTTCTCTGCGAAAAAGAAACAATACGAAACGATATAACGTCGTTATTTAGGCAGTTGCACAGACGACAATAGGAGCAATACTTACCTGTTGAGAACTTCCGTAACCGTATTATCCATATTTTCAAATTTAGGTAAATCTTGATCTAGAGCCAAATTTGAGAGTTTCCCGGCAAGCGGAGTTTGCTTCAAAGGACTGCCGGCTTCGACGACTTTTTTGTAATACGGAGTTCTGTTTCGAGCATTGATCTTTGTAATCTTAGACAGTTTCGATTGAAAATGTCCCTTTTTACGATTACTTTCCCCCAATTTCATTCTAAAGTTGTTATTTTGGGTATACGCTCGAGACTTATCTAATGGCACTGACTCGACTTCTATCACGTCTTCGGGACTAGTGGCCATCGAAATCTGATGAAAAAAATCCGATACGTGGGACTGTAAATTAACGCGCGCCTCATTGACCACGTTTTGCGGCAGCTCGGTGTTGCTTTGATTGATTCCAAAGGATCGTTTGTTCGATCGACTTTTTAAGAACAAAGTTGGATCCGTTGGTAGAGTTAAAGCTGTCGAACGTTTCAATCCATTTGGGAAAAAGGTCAATGGTTCTATATCCGCGTCCACTCGCGGGGTACCCTGATAAAAGTTCTCCAGCTTGGGTGATCTCTCCAATCGTTGAGAGAGCGATTGCCGTTTTCCTGTTCTTACATTGGTTTTCGTTGCCTTAGAAAACAATCGAAACAAAAGTCAACTCGATTATTATACTCGAGGACTCTTTCCTCGTTGTCGAGATAGATTAAACTTACTTGAAAATAAGTCCTCAAGTCGCTGGCATGACTACGACATCGTCTCCGACGAACTGGCGTAGGTTTGATCGAAGCATTTTGTAGGTTCGATGAATTTGCGTGCCTGCCTAGAATACCGACGGCCGGTGGCGTGTTCGACAGATCTCGAAAAGGCCTACGGGCTGGCTCGCTCAAAGCGGGGGCTGAAGCGTGGGGCGTCGAGCTACTCGCTGACAACGATCTCGAAACGGTCCACTTGAGCATCTTTAAAAGAAAATACCAAATGACGTGTTCGATGACGAAACAAAGGGTTACACCTGTCGAGGTGTTTCCTTACAAGAGGCCTAAAGGAAATAACATAGCAGGTGTAACCGTTTGACGAATTGCAAATACGTTTTATTTGTTCGTTCGTGGTCATTTCGTGGTCTGACCGTTGATTCGATTAAAAACATGTGCATTCCATCCAAGAGAAAAGCATCGATGACACTAAAATGATAGACAAAAAAATCATTACCAACATCAGGTTTTTACTTTTAACGGTTCTTCAGGGGGCTAAACGCGACGCATTGTTAGGTAAGTATAAAAATGCATTCATTTGCATACAGGCTGTTGCCATGCTGCGCACGCGCTTCTGTCCTTTAACACGCGCTATTTCGTTCTCTTTCTTTCTCCCTCTCTGTACCACATTGAAACACATAAATACGGGAAAGTGAGTAGTGCTTTAGCGAACACGAACGACGACGAGGACGACGACGAGGACGACGACGACGACGCGTAAAACGATGGTAAGCACCTGCCCCTAAGGTGAGACTCACGAGGACAGACATAGGGAGGACCATCTGGCTTTTGTAAGCCTCCCTCCTATGAGGTGCAATTTCAATAAACGTCGATATAACCACGCTCAATTTTTCATCGAGATTCATTATTATTGTTCATACGTATTACTTTATATGGAATAACCACGTCAAGTGCCCGAGTCGTTGCCAATCTTATACCTTGCGCTATATCCCCATAGATTAAGCGCAGGGCACACAGTTAAATTATAATATCATACTAATACATAGTTTGTACTATTCTTCCACGATAATAATTTATCCATAGATGTATCAGTTTTATAACTGTCAGTTATATATATAAGATGTAAAATATTCGTAACTAGTTTGAAGAGCTTTGCTCGAGGAATAACAATATCGGGTCTTAACCAATTCTTTTCATCTACATACCCTCCTTTTTTTTCTGCTCCGTTTATCCAAGGAACGAAACAGGATTGACCTCGTGCCATCGTACCACGAATAAGCGAGTAAAATGGAACGACGGTTGAAGACTTACCTTCCTAGTGATTTAAACATTACTCTCGAAAACGGTTCTACCCGATACGAACATTGCCATTTGAGGAAATAGAAATTCCAATCGCGTCATTGATACATGTCTTGTCATGCCTAATCAATATGATAAACTAATTGATCCTCCCTATTCCAAAATACTTGGAATGGATGTTGAAGTATTACAAATTAGGAAAAGAACAAAATGATTAGAGAAAAAGCAGGTGGTGACGAGGACTTGTTTACCCGATATCCTGTTTCCCGATTACCCTTTTCACTCGCCAGCAACTTGCGAACGCAACGTATACTCGCGATACGGCTTATATACATACCGCGAGCGACCCTGTGCACCTTTGCTTGTATCGCCGTGGTCCCGCAAATGATAGAAAGAGAGAAGGACCCAAGAGTTTAACTGACGACAATCAAAGACACATTCATTCGGAGGTTACTCGCTTTTTCACGACTTAAGAAGAAAGAAAAATAGACCAGGGGAAGTGGATGGGGAAAGAAAGAAAAGAAAAAATAGGAGGGAAACGCGTCGCAAAAAGACAGACCTTAGGCGCACGTTATTTGGAGCACACCTGCCCCCGTCTGTCTTTCTCTCTCCCTCTTTCTCTTTAATTCCCATTCCCAGCGTTTCTATAATACATGTCGTACGTAAAACGCATCACCGATAATCCTTGCTTTTCTTACAATCGTTGCCACGAAAGACGTTCTTTATACTAACGAATCAATATTACATTGCTACACATTCGCATATATATCGTGATAAGATTTCGTTTATAACACCAAGAAAGAAAAATCGTTAACTGGAAAGAATAATGAGGAAAAATAAATCAAAGGTAATGGTCTTATAATAAGGTTTTATAGTAAAAAGGATGAATAAAATAATCACATAGAAAAAAATATGTCTTGAACGAATTAGTAAATGAAAGATAATAGATAAAAGGTAGTACTAACTTTATTTGACTGAATCCTTGACTAGCATAAATCCACGAATTGTATCAATTATCACTGTTATGTCGTATATCACACATCGAACTCGTGTGCACATAATACGCTAAAAAACAAAGTCGAACGACGACGTCGATAACGACGACGACGACGACGACGACGACACGATCGCAACACAAATGTGGTTGCTACGACGGTTGGTTCCTTACTGGTGTGGTGGGGTAAAGCTACGGGCCTTATGTAAGGGTCCCTAGACAAGGTTTTCAAACTACCTTTCTCTCTGGCCCTCTTTCTTTCTTTCTTTTTTTATATCCCCACTCTAGAATCGCGACCTGACTAAGCCAACCATTCAAAATCTCTCCAGGTGAACGATCACACTCGAAGATACTTGTAATTACTTCTATATGAGAAATGATAGAAAAGATCGACAATTTTTCTTTGACAGGTTTATCTTTCGCAAACAAATTATTGAAAGTTGTTCAAGCACGGCCACCGTTCTAAACGTAGATGTAAAATCTCTAACCATCATCGTTATCTTTCTCTTTCTCTCGCATAGCCCAAGACTATTTTCAAATATCAAAGATGCTTCCTTCTAACCGGTTTTTGTTCAGTTTGAACGTTAACCATTACAATCGCACGATGCATCACAGATAAAAATGAAAAGGATCCTTCCCGAGATATACGTACGATATTATATTAAGGCGTTGTTCGAAGAAATAGCATTTGTACCCACGACATGAACCCCTGCGAATATCTGCTACGTGATTTTTTGGAAAGCTTGAGAAACGACTTGGCCAGTCGGCGGCAGCCCTAGTATCTATCTATTTATACGATTCGAATCGAGCGTAACGCGAAAGAGCGACAAAGTGAGCGACAAAGTGACCGACAGCTACATAATTGGTAACACCTAAGTAGATGCAACGAACAAAATTGACGTTGAATTGACCAATTAAATACTGGACGACTAACCATATTACCCTAACTCAAGGAGTGGTCAACCCTAGGCGTCATCCACGTATGGTATAGCATTTTGTTGCAAGGAATGAAGCATTATTGTAGTAGGAGTAACGGGTAACTTGCTTCACGCTCTGTTAAACCTACACCCATCGCCAACTTGATGTAAAATAAATGAATTAGAGCAAGAGTATCTAACGACACATTCGACGAGTACAAGAGAAAGGAATATCGAAAAGGAGAGCGCGCGCGCGTTTACGAGGGGTTTCGCATGCGTAAAATTATCAGCACTCTGTCAACCGAACCCCAAAAAGGAAGACAACATTTCGAGCGTTAATTGGCAGGAATGACGCATGGTCGTTATAATTGCTCGAACGACCCTAAAACATGCGCTAACATCATGGGGCATGTAAGATCTCGGCGATCGATCTAGTCTACAATTTGCGTCTTTCCGATGACAAAAGACAGTCAAATTTGGAGAATGAGAAAGTTTAGTATGAGAGGGATAGAGAGAAAAACGGGGATATCGTCAGGCACGCCTAATAATTCTCCGAGGGCTCAGCGCGACTTGTACGTGTCAGCGCGACGTGTACGTGTCAGCGCGTCGCGACGCGCCCCTCTGTCTCCTCGAACCTAAAACACACCGAGTTCAACTTCTCCCCCTTTGCTTTCCAAATTCTTCGTCTTCCACAAAAATTCATTATAATATCCGTCCGAAGATAAATAGATAACAACCATCCTATAAGCTTCCTATAAGCATCTTGTAAATATATTTTCGCCATAACGTCATAGCGACCGCTGTTATAAGTTTTTTATATTACGACATTTATTGAAAAAAAATGAATTTGCTTAGCCGATGGGTTCTTTTCTTCGGTTCTTCGTTTTCCGATTTTGTCAACGATTTACCATTGATATAGTAATAAAAAAAAGAAACGACATTAAGCCAAAAAGACATACGCCTTCGCGGAAATAAATAGGTTCTCAGATCTGTCGTTAGACGCGCACAGATAAGCCTTTTTGCTTCTAAGATCTGAGTCCTGCCTATAAAACGAAACGTAAGTAGTAATGTTTGAAAACCAATGAGCGCCTAATGAAGGTGGAGCCTGCGAAGAAAATCTCCACCTACTCTTAAAACGCTCTATTTCTCCTCTCCTCGTATGTTTCACTGCGTCGCTTCTGATGACGACCGAGGGAGAGAGAGAGAGAGAGAGAGAGAGAGAGAGAGAAACAGAGAAAAAGATGCGAAGAGACAAGAGGAGAATCTTTCAGTACGTCTCAAGTCGGTTTAGTCGGCTGATATCCCAGTACCCCAAGTAATATCTTCTCCCTTTTGCATTTTTTCAAGTTCTTGCTTTTCGTTGAAAAACGCGCGAAATTAATTCTTTCTTTCTTTCTTTCTTCCTTAAAGATGAAAATTTGACACAAGTTTGACGCATGTAACAGCAATTAGATCGAATAACACCTTGTGGATTCGGTAGATTAAACAGCGCAAAAAGATTTATACGATCAGCGTTTCGTTGATTATCACGACCCCAACTTGTGTAATAGATAACTCGTATAAAATTAAATGATACCTTACAAATCGATAGTAGCAAAGTTTTCTTCCTTCCATCGGTATCACAGTCAAAAAAGTATCTATTTTCTAAAATATATGACGGACAAAATATCGTCATGCTTTGACGGTAACTTTGTTCAATCGATGAAACTAAGTGACTTAACGTTGAGGTGACATCACAAAAAGAAGAATAAAATAGAAAATATTTAAGAATCATTCAAACGAACTGAGAGCAAAATGATCGGCGCGAATATGGATCAGGATGGTAATAACATAATAACGTCGCAATCAACGAATCCTCATGCGTCACAAGATTTCACTGTTTCACGACTATTATCAACGTCGACGATGCATTCGTTAGGTAAGTATAAACATAACAAATAATAAAATATCCTAAAATAATGCTAGATTGGTCTAAATTGATTCTTTTAAGAAGAAACTTAGTAACTACTTGATACCGACGATAGGTGTTCGATTCCATCGAAATTGTGTGTTTCCGCCCATGCTGCTCGCGTTATACCGCTTTGATGAATACTCAAGCACAGTAGATTCATTCAAGAATAGCTGCCGCGTCTGTGCCTGCTCCTTTCCTTTTTTTTCTTTCTTTCTTTCTTTCTTTCTTTCTCTCTCTCTCTCTCTCTCTCTCTCTCTTTTCCTCCGAGCGACTACTTTATCGTATGCGGCATCTTCCAGTATTTCCTATATTGAATAAAATCTCGAAGAAAAAATTGATCTATGACACATGCACACACACACACACACACACATACACACAGAATGTCACACAGAAGGAACATCGGCAAGCAGGAGACCAAGGAGAAGTAGAACAACCTTTTCGGCGCAACAGCTGGCCGCTTTGGAAAGAGTTTTCGAAAGGACACATTATCCCGATGCTTTTGTTCGCGAGGAACTTGCTACTAGAGTATCCTTATCGGAGGCAAGAGTTCAGGTAATTAAATCTCGATTCTAAATATTATTTGTCTATTATTCGTCTTGTAACGCGTTTACTCATAGAAAAATAAGGTCTTTCAAATAAGGCAGCAGAATCTTCCAATGTAGAAATAAGAGGACAGTTGCCAACTAAGAAAGTAACCAACTGTCTCTCTTGACACACGTGTTCTTGAGATTATATTCGAAGGATAGAAACATGTGAGCGAAAATGAGCGAAAGAGAAAGAGATGGTAGCAGGAAGAGTAGGGAAAAGAAGAGGGAGAAGGGAGGCTACGAACAGCTAGGCAGAAAATCGAAGGAGACAGGTTGTCAAGGAAAGAAGCTATGATTAGCCTGCTGCGACCTAAGATCGTACGCGTCTATCCAACAGCATCTGCGTACTTTAGCCTAGCGTACAGTCGTAGAGACGCGATCCAGCACGTGTGTGCTTTGCAAACTCCTTCTCACCACCCTTCGTTCGCGCTTTCATTCCTTAGACTCTGATCGTCTGTCCGTCTTTCCGTCTGTGCTCTGTCTCTCTCCCTGTCTCTACGAATATGCGTACGCCTGCCAGGAGCCGTCACGCTGTCCCGTCTTTCCTAAGAACGCGTCGCTAAGCCAACGTATGCGTTGTTTGGGGGAGACATTTGTGCGGCATGCCGCAAAGAAACACGACGAGCCTCTTTTCGCTATCACCGTCACTTTTTCTTTTCTTCCTTCGCCATCAGCACGACTATTTTCTCTCTCTCTCTCTCTCTCTCTCTCTCTCTCTCTCTCTCTCTCTCTCTCTCACACACACACACGCGCACGCTCGCATTCATCGTTCTTCTTATTTCATTAAAACTATATAGAAGTTTGCCTTTTGCAGGTATGGTTTCAAAATAGACGTGCCAAATTCCGGCGAAATGAAAGAAGCTCGGCTCTTAATCGCAACACGTGTACGAGCAGAGAACTAGAAACTACCACCTTACCACTTCGACCGATAAGAGTAAGCAACCACGCGCACGAAAACAATGCGGAAAATAATACGTTCCAAGCACAGCAATTTCCGCAATATTCCTATAGCGAATATTGGAGATCGCCTCAACATTATACCGCCGTTCAAAGCAGTAATTGTCACGGATTTGTCAACGCTAATCTTGGAAACGTAGCTGCTTTACCATCATATCATCAATCAGCAGAAATTCACAGTGCCGTCGAAGGAACGACTATAACTGGTCTAAGCGCATTGAGATTGAGATCACATCCTTACAGTGCTACATATTCCGCCATGCACGCAAGCATGTGACTCTTTCTTAATAATGATAAAACGAAGAAATGCTGCGATTAAACCTAGACGCCTTCGATAATACTTCTCTTTGGTGCTTTATATGCTTCCTGTGCTTGCTTCCAAGAGATTCGAGCATTTGCACAGGATTCGTTTGTTGAAACCAAAAATGCTCTTGCTCTCAACTGTAATCAACAAGGTTGAGTTAAAACTTATCTATTACAAAAATTCAAGTTAATATAATAATCAAGACTTTTACTCAGTTATTACGAGTTTTATAAACAGGGTATATATAATAGATATTTACATAGATGAATAAATAGATACATACGTATACGTTTATATATAACTATGACGAGTGCCAAGGATACGGTATACAGGGTATACATAACGATTCCTTAACGAGATTCACTGTATTGCATATATGCATATATATATATACTTTATAAAATACGTGAAATAATGCATATGGTCCTAGCGTTGGAAGTCAATTAAATTAGATATAAAACATCCTCAATAATACTGTAAGAAATATTATTAATTACAATGAACATATATAATTGCTCCATTACGCACGATAAACAACTGTTTTTTTTTGTTGCAAACGTTTTATCATTTTTAAATCGAATATGCTTTATGATATAAATATAATACAAATGTTTAGCAGTTTAATCGTTAATAGAATGACAAATATGACAATCGTTATCATTGTAATTATCCGTCCAAACAATCGTACGTACATATATATATATATATATATATATATATATATATACGTACGCGTCTTGATTGCATAGATTGTCTTGGCATACTAAACCGTTACCTGGACATTCTGAACTGCGTTACTCCAATCGACTTTAGAAGGAACTAAGTAAAATGCCGGAGCTATTTTACTACCACATGGGCATTGACTACCAGCTATCCAACTAAAAGAGCCTAACTTTGTATTACACTTTGGACAATTCAACTTTCCTTCCACGTTGTGCATTATATCTGGCATCCATGCCAAAGGCTCCACAAAATATATTTTAGTGCAAAGTTCTGTCACTTGATTTTCTTTCTTTACATTGACATGTTCTGCTCCTTCCTTCCCATCTTTAATCTGTTTGAGCATACGTTTGGAACTAACGTGTCGCCAAATTTGTCTTTGGTGCGTTGTATGTGGTAAAATATTACTCGCGCTGGCAACGATTCTTCGACACTTTTTACAACGATAAACAGTTGGTTCTGGACGTACAGTCGTTAATGCAGGATCTGGCTTAATTAAATCAATACAATTTTGAGGTAAAATTTTAACTTTCCTCACTTTATCCGCAGCTATTTGCAATCTGTACATCTTAAATTGAACGTTAGTATTGTCTATGCCAAAATCCATCTCTTCGTATAATTTCAGTTGAGCTATAAAACCAGGATTTGGCCCGACGAAATGTCTTTTTTCTTTGACCATTTCTAACGCGTCTAAAAAAGATTTCCTATGTTTCTTCATAATATATGCAATGACAACGCTAACAGATCTTGATACACCAAAGTAACAATGTACCAGGATTCTACCTTTTGATTCTAAAGCTTGATTGATAAATTCATAAGAATCTTCCAAATGAGTTAATAAATCTTCTCTCGGCATATCTGTTATTTGAATATATTTAATGATGAGATTGGGCAAACGTTCTTGAATCTTTCTTGGTAGAGGACACGAATCAACCGTAAGTATGTGAGTCATATTTATTTCTTTCAACCATTCCACATCGGTAGCAGCTGTTAGATTCCCTAGAAATAAATTTGGTTCGATTTCGTCAAAACTAGATGGACCGGCATCAAAATCTTCTCTGATTAACTTGTTATCCTCGTCTTGTGCCATCCTTGCCCTGTAGAATTATTCGATTAAAAAGACTAATTATTAATAACTATTTAAAAAAACATTAATAACTATTTAACCTTCGAAACGCGGACATGCTCAAGCAGAAGGAATCTAAAATTTGAACTAACTTCTTGCCATAAGAAATTTTACATTTCCATCTCTAAAATCTTATGGAAAGAATAAAGTAAAATATGGATTTAAAAGTGGACTCACCCCTACAAATTTCCAACTATTCGATAGTTATTATATAGTTGATATATGACAGAATATTCTTTGAAAATAGAAACACAGCACAGACATAGGTATCCACGCAAACACAATACATATACCGTTGATAACCTATTTGGCAACTTGGCTCATTTCACAAATATGCTAATATTTCTACTGATATTTATTGTTCGTTCATTGTTTTTTTTTGATCGTGAAATATGACATTTTGGAAAGATTAATGAAAGGATCTCCATAATAAACACACTCGTCATCTCGAAATGTTCTTCTTATAGTTGACAAAGGTTAAGAAAGTCTATTTTAAAATAGGTTTTCCAATTTCTTCTTATCCAATTTTTATTTTTTAATGATTTTCGATGGCAGAGCCAGGTGAAACGCAACGTTCACTTTCTGAAGCAACGAACTTTTCTGCATCCCCTGTAATAGACTCAACTTATCTAAGCCTATAACAATTTCATTGTCTCGGTCGGTAAAAGCGAGCACGCCATTTTATTAAGCAAGTCTTAATTTTGAAATATTTCGTGTATATGTTACTGAACACGTGACAATAAAGGACGAAAAAGTGGCTAGTTCTGACTAGAAAGGCTTCGACGCTTTGACCTTTGCCATTTAAGCACGAGTCTGTTGTAAAGAAGGATGGCGGATCTCTTGGATCTTCCCGGTGCTTCTTCTATGCAGAAGATGTCGACTAGAACGTTTAGACAGAAAGCTCAAGAATTTCTTTCTTCGCGAAAATATGCCAACAATCTTGTCGACATAATTAGCCAGTGGGATGTAAGCTAATTCTCTCTTTTATTATATATCAATATATTAATAAATCCATATATCCATACATATATGTATATTTGCTATCAATCCGTCGTCCATCAGTTTAATCGATTCCATTCGATTGCATCGTAATTCATTTTTCTTAAGGTTCATTTAGAACCTTATTAAGGACTTATCTGTATTTTCTTTCCATTAGGAATCTTCCTCTGCCTGTTTACTAACCATAGAAACAATATTCGTGGAAGTGCTTAAACGGGGTGACATGTTTATAGAACATACAATTATTCTTACCATCTCAGGTAAAAAAAAACTAATAAACTATAACAAACTAACTTTAGTTGTTCTAACGAAAAATATTCTTTTAAAGAACCTAGTCCAGAATCTCGTTATATCAATTGGTTGCGCAATTGTTACGAAGAAGTGTGGGAAAAAATTCTGCTATCTCTGGAAAAATCTCGTCCAGCCATTCAACTGCAAGCTCTTACTACGGCATTGAAACTATTAGCCCAAGAAGGTAAAACTCCGTTGGAACCAACTGGCCATTTAGGATATTACTTACCGTTACATCGTCTCAAACCTATTCTTATGTCTTTACTTTCCCCGGAGAAAGACAATATTAATCTTATAAACAGATTTCAAGAGATAGCTACATATTTGGATGCGCTTTATTATACATGGAAATGCCTTCCATCTCTCACTCCGAAGAGACAGCCACGAGAGACATACATAAAGAATTTACTAGAACTTATAGATAAATTGCCACTGCCTAAAGGTATGGAAGGTAAGTGCATTTTTAATAGCTATAATATATGATACATATATGTATATATTATTTCGTCCTGAAACTGGTTTTCTCCTTTTTCAGAAAATGAAATCTGCGAAAGTAAACAATTATTGTGTGGATTAAACGGAGGTAACTTTATATAGTAAATACTAATATTGTACTAAAAAAAAAAAGAAAGATAGATCTATTATATTTATTAATGATCTAATTATCTTTACCAGCCACTAATAACTTTACTTGGGATCAAGCCAGTGTAAGACGTTCGCTTAACAAAGTATGGGCGTGCGTTATGCATTGGGAATTAACGCCTCAACTACACAAACAATTGTTAATAGTGCTTTTGGAAAGAATTATGCCACATCTTGAAAAGCCATTAGTATTAACGGATTTCCTTATGGATTCCTTAGATGCGGATGGTCCTATCGGATTACTTGCTTTACAAGGTGTATTCTTACTGGTTACAAAACACAATTTAGAATATCCAAACATTTTTACTAAACTTTATTCCATGTTTGAGCCAGAAATTTTTCACACTAAATATAAAGCACGATTATTTTACTTGTCTGATCTTTTCCTCAGTTCGACGTAAGTAAAATTCAAGTATGAAAAAATGATATTTGATGAAAAACTAATGTCATATCTTACATCTTATCGTTGTACTTGATTATTTTTCAGTCACCTACCGGAAGCATTAGTTGCAGCATTTGCTAAGCGACTCGCACGTTTAACATTAGTAGCACCACCCGAAGATATTCTTATTATTTTATTATTTATTGGCAATCTTCTTCTAAGACATCCAGGTTTAAAAAGACTTATAGACCATCCTCAAGGTGGGGAATTAATATCCGAGGAAGGTACAGGAACCGGTGATCCATTTCTTATGGAAGAACGAGATCCCTTGCAAAGTAATGCGCTTCTAAGTAGCCTTTGGGAAATCAAAGCTCTTCAATGGCATATATTACCAAGTATTGCTACAGCCGCACATTTTATTCGCGAATCGCCTTCCTCTGTCGAATACGATATGGCATCTGCACTTCAACGTACTGGAGGACACATATTTGATCGAGAAATAAGAAATAAAGTGAAAGATATTATGTTAACGTTTGAACGTCCAGATTCTATGGCATTACCAAAAGGTGAGCGTCTATTACAGTACTGGCAACTTACATCTATACATTGATTTGCATTATTAAGACTAATAGTGAAGCATTTCTTAAATAATGCAATGCATACGTACGAGATGATCAAGATTCTCGTGCGAGATCATCGTATTAGTGTGAAACAGTGTGATGTTATAAAGGATGAGTATTAGAAAAGGATTATGATCAAATAAGACATTCGTTCTCGTTTTTTACCTTCCTATCTGTGAATAAAAAAAATTGACGTGTATATGCATCGGTAATAATTAACTTTATATCTGTTAAATATAATCTCTGTTAAAATCATATTCTTCAACCAGTTGATTTATAACGTGTCATATGCAATCATAATCTTAAGCTATAAATAATAGTGTAAGAATTATTATTAATTATCTACGAACTATCGGGAATTAGAATAATCATTTTCGTCATCATACTAAGTCATTTGTACACACGAATATATGAAATAATAAAAAGATATTTATTTTAAAATAGTATTCTATTTCTTTTTCTCTCTCTCTCTCTCTCTCTCTCTCTCTCTCTCTCTCTCTCTCTCTCTCTCTCTAAATTTATATTTTATATATATATATATTTATATTTATTATTATTTATTATTTATATATATATATATATATATATATAAAATAATATATATACAATGTATGTAATATATACATATATATTCTATGTACAATGAATTATGACAATCAGCATGCAACAGAAATACTTTTTTCTTATTCAACATCCTTCTTTTCCCATACCTAAAAATAATATTAATTTTAATATGATAGTACGGTACGATAGAGTAGTCAACAAATAGTAGAATAATGTATTAGATGAAAATATCTATATGTATGTAAAACAGAGTAATAATAATTTAAGTATTATGACCTGTGTCAGTCTTCTCCATTCTTCTTCAGTTAATGCATGCTTTATCTTTACTAAAATACTTGGTGATATCTCTGGAGGAATAGATAATAGAGATTTGGCATCCTGTTTGATAGGTATATACTGTATCTGTAAGAGTTCTGCTACCGTTGGTCTAGCTTTAGGATTGTGTTGAAGACATTTACGCATCACATCGATCAAAATAGGAGGTGGCTCAAATTTCTTATTAAACAAAAGAACAGACGTTGGAAAAGCAATCTTCGGATTCGGATTCGTTATTGCATTGACTTTAGCCCACTGAGAACGTATGTGATGAAATGGAGTTTGTCCATATACAAGACCATATAAAATACATCCTAAGGACCACACATCTGATTTGTAACTAATCTATATGGTAAAATGGAATAATGCATTATTAAAAGATTCACGTTACATAAAACATTTCTATTATAAACTATTATTTCCTTAGTACAAATACATAATACCAACTTTATATTTAACATTGTGATTAGGAGAATCTCCATTTCCTCCTGTATCCATTAAAGCTTCCGGACTAATATAATTTAAAGTACCGATTGGACAACTTTTTACAACAGATGTCATATCTGCATTCATACTAGAAGCAATACCAAAGTCTATTAATTTCAGACGACCGCATACTAATAAAAAATTAGCTGGTTTTAAATCTGAATGTATGACTCCTGGAAAGAAAACTTTGTCATTATTTCCTTATTCTCAAATACAATTTATATATATTATTTAATATTAGATTTGATAAAAAAAATGAAATGTTATCTACCGTGGTCATGTATATGTTTAACAGCCGTCAACATTTCTGTCCAATAGTAAAGAATCATTGTTAATGGAAGTTGTTTTTCCTGTGATGTAAGTTTTAATAAACGACTAAGATCGGTATCGCCCATCTCCATTACTACATAGACTAGAGGGTACTTAATCTCACTAGAAAAATATATTTTATTTTAACATTATATATATATACAATATTTCTATATCTTTTATGAGTAATCATATTTATTAAATTCAATCTTACTAATCAAACATCTTGACTATACAGGAGGCCTGCAGTTTATGTAGCATAGAAATTTCTTCTAAACATCCTTGGGCCGAATCTTTATCCATGCGGTTCAAATTGACGCATTTGATAGCTCGTAATTCGGACGACATCAAGTCTTGTACTCGTAAAACTTCTCCGCTCATGCCGCGTCCTAAAGCACCCAGAATTAAATATTCTTTATTTTTCACCACTATCTTCTTATATCTTTCCATGGAGTAGGAGGAATTGGATGGTATCGAAAATTGCACATTAGATATTTTATCTACGACTTGTTTTATATTCTCTTCTACTTCTTTTTCGTTAGAAACGATATTTTGTTCTTTCGAATTCATAAATTCTTCTTTAGAGATGGATGTAGCATGTTTATTAGAAACAAATATCATTTCTTTTAGACTACTTTTTTTCCTTCCATCATTTTGTCCAATTTCCGACTGTTCGGCAGAACTACTAACGAGCGTCTGTACAAACTTATTCTCTAGTTCCTTTGTATTTTCTTTGATTATACAATTTCCATCCGAATTGATCTCTCCGTGTGGGGTATCAGCTATATTGCTATCAATTTCAGTTTCTTCTACTCTCGACAGTTGTTTGCTGTTTAATGTTCGAACTTTAGATTCCGTCGAGTAGATAGACAAGTTATCAACGGGATTGAATTGATCTAAGCACATAGTAATTCCCAGGGGTTGTCTTATACGTTTTTCTCGTTGATAAGGATACCTGGAAGAAAGGGTAAAGAAAATAGTAAAAATTAGCGCGTAAAGTCATATTTATTCATTCAGGTTAAATTTATTTTAATAACCTAGGCGTATCATCCTTCTTTCTTATTACTTGCATTAACATCGAATTGGTAGGAGTTGGCGTAGATACAATGGATAAACCTCTACTTTGCAATGGCACTTGTCTTGCATTATTCTGCAACAATGTGGAACGGATCGTGTCGGAATGAACGGATGATCTAGTATCAAACGTCGTCGGAGTCTCGGAAGAAGAAACATTTTCCGAATTAAATTTCAAGTATTTCTCCTCGTCCATAGGAGATTTAGATTTAGATGAATTTGTAAGTGTAGGGTTGATATCTCCCAATGTATTTTTGTCATTGATCAATATAGAGACCATACCACAATCAGTATTTTTACCTACTTTATTTTCACTCTTATTATTAAACGTTTCTCTATAAATATCTTCTTTGGCAATCGCATTTCCTACTTTCTCTTCCATACGTTCAACATAGATATTTGCTAGAACATTTTCATCTACTTTAATGCCTGATACATTTTTCGGATACAATTTTAGTCTGAAATTAGCATCTCTTTCATCTTTTATCGTATCATGAAATATCAAATTTCCATGGCTTGTCATATTCGATGAATCGTTGCTTTTGGTATTCTCTACACGAGTACTTCCCAAAGATATTGCTTCGTGATTATTTTCCTTATTAATTTCTTTTCCCTGGTTATCGGTCCTATTAACATTATCGCATAGAATAGTACCGACTTCCAGTGATGAGCCAATACTACTATTTGGTTCATAGTCATTATTAGCTTGTAAAAGTCCTTTGAAAGAAGAGTTGGACCGTGTACTGTTACCCATGTGTACATCTATTGATTGATCACGGATACTTTCAGAAAGGCATATAGGTTCGGAGTAGAAATTGTTGTGACATACAACTTGGGTAGAATCGTGGTCTGTTTCGTTTTCTAAATTTATTGTTTTGTTTTCACTTTCTTCGTCATCGCTTTCGCTAAAATTCAATAAAGCTTTGACGCGAACCGGCTGAAACTTTGGACGCGTGTGCAATCCACCAGCACCACAACTTGACCGAGCAGAGTGATCTTCCATTCTTGACAATTATTTAAATAATAATATTAAGTAATTTTTGCAATCTAAAAATATGCAAATTTGGAATAATAGGATAAAAATATAAATAGGATAAATGATAAACTTGTCAACTACCGACTGATTTCACTCTAGTAATAAAAGTATAATGTGCCGTTGTTCGTTTAAAAACACCATTATACGTGCACTTGACAATATTCCTCATGTAGCATCGTAGAAACGTCAATTTTCTTTTAGTTTCCTTGATATAAAGGAAAAATCAAAATGGGGCATGGATAAAGTACATTAACGTGTTCGCGTATCAAAATCACGAATTAATTGAAATCGTAAGAAATGATTATATTAAATGAAACATTGTTATTAATCCTTGTATTATCCATATATATATATATATTTTCAAATACAAACTGTTTCTCTTATTTTCTACCGGTTAGTATAAGATATGTTACGCCATCATTATTTAAATTCTCGGGACAAATTCTGATTGGTTGGTATTAGAGCACAATACTTCTTCTACTATGTATACGAAACGTGTCCAATTCAGATTAATAACCTACAAAAATATATGATCAAAACAAGAGATTTATTAAAGGATTGGTCAAAATCAAATTATAACATTAGAATTGTATACTTTACCACACATATATAAAAATGTCTATTCTATTCTAAGTGGCACATCAACAGAGCACTTTCATTTTCAGATAGAGTTTTTTTATTATATAAAATCTTTTAATTCTCATCATGATAAGAACAGGACCATGAAGAAAATTTCAATAATTTGAATACATTTCTTATATTTTTTTATATAATTTTATTCATTGTAAATAATGTTATGTTCTTAGGTATATAAATCATTATTTATTTTATTTCTTCTTCGATCTGATTTTTGAAAATTATTTAAAAATGATATCTTAATTAAATACACAATTAATGATATAATTAAGCAAATAATATTTTAAATAAGTTCAAAGATATTCCTAATGTCTCTCTTCTATATACATGTTTTATGATGAATCAAATTAGTAAAGTGATTTGAAAATTATAAAATAAGATAAGTATAACAATAAATATCATTAGTTTGATATTCTTAACGATACACATTATTATCTGATATTCCTCTATCAGATATTTTGAATGAATCACACGCATAAAGAAGTCTTTTCATTATGTTTCATTGTTTTATTTATTCGAAAATTAAATGAAAGTATGACTAACAAATTCTTTTATGCATTTACTCGATGTGATATTGATGCCAACAATGCTCCTCAAGTAATGGTCGACCTTCGTAAGGTCATACATAGGAACTACCTGGCAGCAGTCATAGTTATACAATGGGACTCATACGAACAATTACATTCTATCCATATTTCTTATCTTCCTTCTTATAATCTAGCAATTATCCTAAGTATGTTTTATCCCTTTTCTCGCATATAAATATGATTTTTTGTATCACAACATAAATAGTCAGTTGATAAATGAAATAAAAATGCCAATATCCTCCCTTCTCGTATCAATTCTATGATTGATAGATTGCTCTATTGTCTCATTCTCTCTTTCACTTGTTCTCTTTTTCTTTCTCTCATTCTCTCTTTCTCTCTCTCTCTCTCTCTCTCTCTCTCTCTCTCCCTCCCTCTCTCTCTTTTCCCTCTAGCTCTTTTTCAATACATAAATACTTCTTTATAGGTAAACTCGGAAAGCTTTGGGAGGTTTCTGTATCGTACAGTTCGAAAGATTAAGAAACAGCCTTTATCGCAACATGTTGCACAGATGTATGTGAAGAGAGATATAAAAAATAATATTTTATTTAAATCGCAGGGACAAAATTAGGAATTGCATTATGAGTAATGAAAAATGATCTAAAGTATGTCAAAGTGTTTTTAGCGTTTCCCATTATTGTAATTAAGAGTTCGTAATGGTGGCGCTTTGAAGGTTGATGCAGATTGTTGCTGCATCTGATATGCCAATGGATGAATTTTAAAGCCATATAACCTGCAAGTGCCATGTAAATGGGAAATCAGTTATTATAGTTTTTATAAATGCCATACCTGATGAATAATTTTATTATTCTCATAAGAAAAGAAAAATAAGAAAGTAAGCGATAGGAATTACCTAGGTACAAATTGATTTGTTGCACGTTTTGGTCTGTACTCTGGATGAACCATGAACAACATGTGTGGAAATCCTGTACCAAAATATGCACCATCGGTATGATGGTGTCTAGAACTTTTAGGTGTATAGACATCCATACACTTGGGACAATAACTCTTAACCATCGCTTCTCCTGGAACGTCACTCAGACCCAGAGGTAACATAGGTTGAGACTCGCAATATACACGTGGACAATGACCAAAATCACCAGACTGATACTTTTCGATCATTTGAGCAATTCCTCGATTTGTAAGGATGTAACGTGCATGAATAAGACCATAAAGCATTTCTGCAGCTTGTTCGATCAAATCTGATTGATTTGGATTGTCATCTAAATCGTCATCTACTATAAATAAAAAGCAGTTATCAGAACTAATGTACAATAATGTATTTCAAGTGAATGTAAGGAACTTAGCACAACGGGTTCACCTACGAGGCTCGAGATCTAATATCATATCTAATGCTTGTCGGTAATGTGGCACTTGTTCGTTCAACCCTGTTAAATTAAATTTGTCCTGAATATAGTCTTCGTCGACCTGAAACAATATAATAAATATACGTATGCATATATATACATATATAGATTACAGGTATGACACATAAACGACAATACAAAATATTAAACAATATAATTCTAAATAAGAATAATACACTATTGAAATGAAGAAAGATATATGGAATAATAATTGAGAAATGATAGGTCATAGCAATGCGTATAGCAATACGCATATCAATGATACATTATTCCTAAAGTTAGAAATATAAATAAATATCCATTTTTATCACTCCCAAGCGCATCAAGCGATGATTACTAAGATGCTGATGATAATAAGAATATATTTAGATTCGGTTAAAGATTTATTATTGCTTCATTGACAGATTACTAAAGAATAACTAATTGTGAAGAGAATAGAGACATATAGATATTTGACTTACCTCACAGAAAAACTCATTGCCTCTGAGGCCACAGAACCATGATATCCAAGATACCTCCTCGGAGCTGCTCATTTTTCTGCGGAGGAAAAAATAGAAGAAAACTATTCTTTATTAATTTAGAGAGAGAGTATGTGTTGTGTGTGTGAACTAAGAAGCTGCCGCCGCCACCACCGTCGCGTTAATCGAGTGTAGAGAGCGCGTGTGTAATGCGTGAATATGCGCGTGTGCGCGAGAGTCGCAAATCGTATCTTTATGAATACGTGTGAGTGTTACCCTTGTGTGGATTGCGTGCGCGCACGCGCGTACAAAAGAGAGAGAGAGGTTGTATAATACAATAGAACGGATGCACCAATACACGTGCATTGGTATGAAGGAATAATTCCATGTATACGTACATATATATGTATGCAATAAGTGTGCACGTGTATCATATGTAGACGTATGTACATAGGTATATACGTATGTGTATCACATTTGTGCTTAGTGGCCGTTTGGCAATTGGTTAGAAAGACGCGAATGGGTGCAGAGGGAGCAATGGAGTTTTGGCTTTTACTAAGCAAGATGCCCGACATTACGGCCTCTCCGCGGCTTCACCTACATTGGCGTGGTCATCGCTGCTTCGTCAACTGATTTTCAAGTACAACGTATGATCCGACACGACCAGGAAGCACATTACTCGAAAAAAGCTTTCTAGGACCGAACGGCCCAAAGTAAACCCAAAAATAAACAGCCCTTACGGCTTACCTTTTGGTGCTTTGATTAGCCACGCTTGCTCGTCGGAACGATGTAGATGGCGCTATTGTCCTTCCTAATTTCTTCCTTAATACCAACCTTATATTTAACGTTGTCATTAGGAGGTATCCGTTTCCCTTCTTATCCATCAGAGCTGCTAGACTAATACCATTTCAAGTATCAATTGGTGCAACTTTTTATAATACATGTCATATCTGTATTTATATTAAAAACCAATATCAAAATCAACACAATAATAAGTTTACTTCTAAAACGAGTATTCAAAACAAAACGTTCAAAGATATATCTAATAAAGCATGAAAATAAACTACATACGTACAATGTATCATTTTTATTATACAAATTATCATCCTTTCAATGTTTAATTAATCGTACACACACAAACAAGTCTTTTTATTTTATTTCTATTAAGTTTTATTTATTAGAAAAGAAAATTTAAATACAACTAATAAATAATTCTTTAGTGCATTTACTCTATCTGATAAGCTTGACAGCTATATTTTCCGCATAAATGGTTCAATCTTAATACGAAGGTCATACAAAGGAACTACTTGGTAATATTGTAATTATATTTTAACATAATGATCACTTGAATGAACTATTAAATTCTTTCCAAATTTCTTATCGAAATTAATAAGCTGATCGATTATTCTTCCCATTTAACTTAATTGCGAAATGGTCTGAATCACAGCATTCTGCAAAGGCATATTAGGAGAGATATAAAATATAATATTTCATTTATATCCAATAAGAAATTATATTTAGAGTGTATCAAAGCTCTTTTAACGTCTTCCATTTATCTCGTCTTTAAAAGCTTGTAACAGTGTTGCGATGGTTGACACAGATCGTTGCTGCATCCAATATTCTAATGAATCAATTTGATAGACATATAATCTGTAAATGGTACAAACTGTTGTAAAGTAAATGCAATATAAATTTCAATATGAATGATTTCAAGTCAAATCTGCTACTTGTTGATAGTATGGCACTCGTTGACTTAACCCTGTTAAATTAAATTTATTTGTAATGTTATCTTCATCAATCTAAAACAATTTATTTAACTATATGCATAATTTATTAAAAATTTTAATTAAAATTACATACATTTGTTATCGTTAAATGTTAAATGAAAGCAAATATCCATAATTCTTATGATTTAATTTCGATCATAGAAGGATGAACAGATACTTGACTTACCTGGCAAAAGAATTTGTTTCCTTTGACGAAACACAAGCACGATATAGAAGACATTTCTTTGAAACTGCTTATTTTTCTGCGGAGGAGAAAAGTATTTATTTATTTATCGATTTCGTATAATCTCGTCGTTGTCGCCATTTTCGTCGATTTTCGTATATTGGACGTTACGTTTGCATAAAGAGAACGCATGCGTTGATTCGCGCATGCCTAGACTCACGGATGCGTTGATTTACGTATACATAGATTCGCGCATGCGTTGATTCGCGTATGCATAGATTCGCGCATGCGTTGATTNCATAGATTCGCGCATGCGTTGATTCGCGTATGCATAGATTCGCGCATGCGTTGATTAGCGTATGCATAGATTCGCGCATGCGTTGATTCGCGTGTGCATAGATTCGCGCATACGTTGATTCGCGTATGCATAGATTCACATATGCGTTGATTCGCGCATGCATAGACTCACGCATGCGTTGATTCGCGCATGCATAGACTAACGCATGCCTAGACTCATGTGTACATAGATTCACGCAAATACAACACGTTTACGGATATGTATTATATAAATAAATACATTCGTAAAAACGATCGTTGATATTTTTAGTTTTGGATATTATGTATTAATTTTTCAATGAGATGTAAACAATAATGAATAGCATTATAATTGTTAAGTATATATATATATATATATATATAAGTATGTGTGTTTAAAAGCATGTGATTTTAGAGGTTAGACGTCTAACCTGAAAACTTTCGTTTCAATGTTAATTTAAATATTTCTTTTTTAAAATATTGTCAATAATAAAATCTTAAGATCTCATACTTATCTATTTTAACTTGAATTGAATAAAGACATTTTTTATTTATTCTGTCGTTGATATGAAACGTGATTTTAGTGATAAGCATTAAAGAATGTATAATAGATAATGCTACAATTATGTACAAGTAATTGTAAACAATGGTCTTTTGGGTAAAGCTAGGTAGATATTAGAATGAGTGATTAACTAGATATATATGTCTCTTATCATACCAGTGCATTAATATGAAAATGTATTTTTACTTTTAAAAGATATTGCAAGCAATTACGGTAAATATAAATTTAACATCGTTTACAATTAATTGTACATCATATTGTAAATATTTTTCTAGATGCATAGGTGGTATTGGTTCGGAGAAGACCTGGGTACATTCTTGTTTCCAGGGTACAACATTTCAACTGCTAGTACTTTTATCTCTACTTGTATAGGTTTAATTAGTCTTGCAATATTATACGAGGCTATGAAAATATCTCGGATTAAATTGGAACAAATAGCGATATTCAAATCAAATTCCATTTCTAGATCTTCAGAGAATTCTTCTTTATTGTCTGAAATGTCGCCAAGATCATTTGCTTCTTTTTCTTCTAGGAATTGGTATTATTTTGTACAATAATAATTCTTATAATACATAATCCATGCAGTAAATTTTTCTAACGAAAGAGAAATATAATTTTAAGCTAACGCTTAACATGATTATTTACTATTATTAGCGCAAACTGCAGCGAATGGATGTTACAAGTACTTCATTGGTCTATTCATACTACCCTTGGTTATATGCTTATGATGGCAGTTATGACATATAATGTATATATTAGTATTGTTCTTGTCATTGGAAGTTGTTTAGGATATTGGATATTTGGTCCTGTATTGATAGAATTAAATATGAGACGATTTCAAGAAAGACAAAAAATCATTAAGTGTGACAAGAAATGTACAGGTAATTTAATAATCGCTCTTGCTTAGCAATGAATCAAAGTCTTTGTATCTGTGATTTTTGTAGATAATACTCACAACCAAGAAAGACGCGAATCTGCTGTTTCTGTCATCGCTGAACAATTAGTATTGGAAGCAACAGTAGAGATTCATATGCAGTGAGATGTTTAAGAAGATGGGTTTTGTCTATACTTTTTATAATTTAAATCATTATAGTAGACATATATTTGTGCCTACAATTGAGTACAACGAAAAATTACAATAAAATAAATAACAGAATAAAATCATTGAAACTAATAAAATGATAACTAATTGCTTTTATAACGCCCTATATTAAGCAACCATTAGCTCGATTTTACTTGTGGCGCAATGCATATCATAATAAAAAGCTGGACAAAGGGAAAACAAGTAAATTGCATATAAGTTATTTAATAAAAAACTGACTTGTTATAAGAATGCTCCGAGAAATGTTCATAGCCAGAACCTTTTAAAAGATAAAGATAATAATCTTGTATAATTCAAAAACGAATATTATATTATTCTTAAGATATATTTATTTTCATCATTTATCCAATCTGTTTGAATATGATTTTCTTTTGTAATTTTAATAATTGTAACTTTTTCAAGAAGTATTCTTTTCTTTTGTAATCTTGTAATTATGTAATATGTCTGTTAGGTGTGTAAATTTTGTTTCCATGTATCTGTTGTTACATACGATGCCATTTGAGTGACAGATGTTTAAAATGAATGCTAATTATATATATTTTGTAAATGGTAATGCAGATAATTGATCTTTTAAAACGCAAATAATGACATTATGCACATTAATCTACGAATGAAAATAAGTAACATTTCGGAGATGATCACTCTTATGAAATACATTTTTCAAATATTCATTATAATTTAATTTTAGGATAATCTAGATATGCACATTATCTAACCATGTGAATAATTTGTAGCTACAATTATTTGTAGCTTTATTATTCGAGAAATAAAAATGTGACTCGAATGAAACTTTTGTTATACAAATTTGTGTTCAATGATAGAATGTGTTCTATCGAATTCATAATGAATAAAGAAAGGAATGAATAATAAGCACAGTAGCAGTGCGCGATTCTCTCAGTCTAGCATATGCACCTTGTCAATACAGTCAGTAATATCATGGGAGCCAAAGTAAATAATTTATTCACGATATTTCATTAATTCTATATAAATCTAATTATAATTTGATCTCTTATATTTTTAATCAACTATCATTAACATTGATATTTATATTTACAGATGCACAAATCTAACTTTATTATGATTCTACTGATTTTGTGTAAGTAGATAAACTCTATCAAAGTAAAAAGCATCAAATTCATTGATACGCTATCTTCTTCTTTCTAGTACCATTTACTTTTGGCCACTTTGGCTATAGAAAACGAGGTAAACTTTAGGTTTATAATAACGTTTATACTATAACGACTTTTTCTAAATTGATCATACAACACAGATCAACACATGTGGGCAAAACAATTCAAGTTATGCGCTGGAAAATTGCAGTCTCCGATAGCATTATCATCTTCTAATTCTATCCCGCTGGCTTTACCTGCTTTGGAAATGATTGGATATCACGATTTGCTTCCACTTCCTGTTACAGTAGAAAATAATGGCCACTCTGGTAACTATGTAAATACATAATATAATTAAGTTATCAAGAAATTTATAAATATTTTTTCTAGTTACTTTAAATATTAACCGTAATATATCAAGAAATCAGTCAGAAATACCTTATATATTTGGAGCTACACTAAAGAAAGGCCAAATGTATGAAATGGAAAGCTTACACTTTCATTGGGGTGCGAAAAATAATAGAGGGTCTGAGCATACATTCAATAATGTTAGGTATTAGATATAGTGAAGATTTTACTGGTCTTTTTTTCTTTCCTTTACAACTATATTATCAATATTATTGCAGATTCCCAATGGAAATGCATATAATTCACAAAAATGCAGCTTATTCTAATTTTTCTCATGCCCTGAATTATCAGGATGGTCTTAGCGTATTAGGAATATTTTTTCAAGTAAGGAAAATTTATTGATATCATTTTTTAGGACAAAAACGATTATATTTAATCGTAAAACTGTCTCTAGTTACAGGAACAAGACAACGAAAATCTCAAACCCATATTGAATATTTTAAGCGATGTAAAGTGGGTGAACAAAAAAAAACATATGAACAGCTCAATTACTCTGTCTTCTTTAATGCCAACAAATACAGATACTTTTTACACGTATAAGGGTTCGTTGACGGTACCACCATGTAGCGAAACAGTAACTTGGATTATTTTTTCAACGCCAGTAAAAATTTCATTTCAGCAGGTATAATCCTATGTTAATTTTTTATATTTTTTTCTCGTTTTAAAAATAATAATTTAAATAATCTGTTATTTAATATTATATTCCGTTAGATGAATAGATTTAGGATATTATCAAATGGAGAAGACATGCTTGCAGATAATTATAGACAATTACAAAATATTGAAATGAGAAAAGTATTTGTTAGACGGCTTTCTGTATTGAAGTACAATATGTCCAACATTGACTTTACGGATTCTAAATTCTGGTTTTGGCATTGAGCAATATTATTATTATTATTATTATTATTGCAAGTGTAATTAGCAATGAGAACAAGTTATTAGCACATATAAAATGTTAGCAAAACTTGTCGGGCGTTAATTGGCATAATTTTTCCAGTTGATTTAAAATTTCTATTAAATATTTTTCAACTTCTTGTAAACTTTTCATTACCATAGCATTTTCTGAATATATGTCTTTGACCTTTCTGACAACTCCTTGTAATGTTAATTTAGCACTGCCTAGCAATGCTTTTTTCGACTTTACGTGATCTTCACAATAAGACGAACAACGTAAATACGTCTGAGATAATTTACAGCACAATTGTAAAACAGATAGAGTTGTATCTTCCTTTCGGTACCATTTGGAGTCTGAAACAGCAGCACGATATGCTTTCTGCAAATATTGTATAGCCTTCTGATCATCAACGTCCGTTTTCTTAAGCAGCGTTAGTTCAGAATATAATCTCCAAAGATCTGAATTATTAAATGTATTTTTAGATGTAATTCTTCCGAATAATTGAAGTGTCGGTACAAGTAACGAATTTCTACATAATTTGCCGTCGGCATCTTTAATGTTCTTTTCAATAGCATTCGTTAATATTTCTAAAATCTGAATATCTAAATGCTCGTTTTTTAAGTCTAAAATGCGATTATAGCATCTTACTACCTGCAATGAGCGAATTATTAATATTTAACTATATATTTTATACTACAAAATTAGATGAATACAAATAATAATACTTCTAAAAACTGTCCCAAATCAATGGAAACGACCATCAAATTATCCCAAACTTCCCAACGATCATGATTGCATTTAATCGCCTCGTAAAGAACTTTCCATGCTCTGTATTTATCACCTAATTTTATATATGCTTTTGCTAAATTGTTCCATGCCTCAAAATTCTGAAATTCATGTTAAAGAATAATATACGTAAAAAGGAAGTATAGTCATTGTTTAACTCTAAGTCAGGTATAAATAATGAGAAATTGACAAACCGTTTGTTCTAAAGCACAATATCGTCGATATGCCATTGCCGCTAGTTTCCAATCCTCCATTTGTAATCCTGCAAAGCCAAGTCTCAACCATACATTCTCTTGGATATTATTTAATTCGACTGACAACTTTAAGTGTGGTATAGCTTGGGCATACTATATATAGAAAAAGGTTTAATAAATAATTAGTTACTAGAGCTAATTTTGTACAAGTATAGTGATTCTATTCATACATACGTCTTTTTGTCCAAAATAAAAGAATCCCCAGTGCTTCTGTACACGACTACTTTTCTCCTCTGATAATTTCCATGCCGTTTCATAATGCTTTACGTCGCCAGTTGCATCTCCCAACAAACACCATAATTTAACAGATGCATTTTTAGCAATTTCTTGGTGTATAATTTCTGCAGCCTATATAGAAGTTAAACTAGATTTGTATTAAAATCATTAAAAGTACTTCATATAATATCATTTAAAAATATTACTTTACAGATTATATTTGGTGTATGTATATAAATTAGGGAAAATCCTACTTTTTGTTTTAATCCCAAAATGTTATAACAAGCTATAACATCTTCCCAAAGTTTCAACTTGATAAACAAGTCTAAAGCCCCTTTTACTAACCCAAGACTAAGCATGAGATTAGCTAACATTTTTTCCAACATCCATATAGGCTTCATTCCGCTGGAAAAAAATATGTCCAGTCTTTCTGTGACTGGAACCTTACAATCATAAATTTCTTTTAATAAATATTCAGCTTGTAGCATCGAACGTTCTACAGTTCTTTTGTCATTAGCTTCGTAAATGCATCGACGACAAAGAGCTGTCATTTTTAGCGACCAATTTTTGGTATTATCGATTACTTTCTGTAAGGAAAGAAATTTTTCTTCTTATTGCCTTACATATAACTGCACAATGAACTTTTAAAAAGATTACTTTATTATACTCACAATTACGTATGGAATAATTTCTTCATCCGTAAGTTTATCTCTTGGCTGAGACAATTGCAGCTGGGTACTACAGAACAAAGAAAATATCATTTTATTGAGACAAGTTCATTGTTATTAAAATCTGTTTACATAGAGAGAAAGGAAAAATCCTTACTGTCTCGCTAAAACAATGGCTTCTCCCAATGCTCCTAATTTAGTTTCATCCTGAAATGTAGAAAATTGTATACGTTCTAGTCTTAACTCGTCATTTAAATCTAAGGACTTTGGTAAGTTTTTACAAGATCTTGTCTCTAATGCATCCTCTTTTTCCACATTGACTTTTAAAAATAATTGCGGCTTCTCTTCTTCTTGATATTTCGTTCGCTTACCCATAACACCTTGCAATTCCATTTTAATTTGAGCAATTTCTTCACTTCGCGCCAAATATCTTTCTGAATATTCTATTCTTTTGTAGTAGAAATAAAATTGTGCAACTTCAAGATTAAACAAAACTTGACAGAAAGTAGATTGTAAAATATGTGAAGTATCGATATTAGCGATTAACATTTTTATTTCTTCAAATATCGTCCCTGAAGTTTCCTCTAATATAAATTGATGCAGTAGATTGCTTCTCAATAACCACCACATGCAACTTGGATATCTCTTTTGCATATACTCGTTAGAGAATATTATTTTCGAAAGATAAAGAAATTCTGGTTTCTTAACGTTTTCGTTACATTCATCGTGCAAGGATAAATACTTGAGCGCTTCTTCTCTTTTAACTGATAATAATTCAATTCCTCCATCGTCCATAATCGGACCCGTCCAATTATATTTAACAAAATGAAACAAACTTGCTATACTTAGGCATAGCCATTCATTGCTATTCGTTTTATTCATTTCTATATCCTCATATACGATTTCTTGCAAATCGTCATTATTATTAAGCAACTCAGATAATCTAGCAGTTACTATTTCAATAATTACATCCTCGTATTCTCCTTCTAATATTTTGTTCACGATAACTGCGTCGCATACTAATAGAAAAATGATACATAGATAAATAAATATGTATGATATACACGTTATAAAATTCCTTTACCTTTATCGATGACGTTCGTCAAGAGTTGTATTTCTATTTTCTCATCTATCCTTTCTCTTGGTTCTTCCATTATTCTTTTATATATTTATCATTTATATATGTTGCAGTAAATTTACTTAATGATCAACACACACAATATTGGTTATGTTCAGTAGGGTGAATGCACGTGGCGACAAAATCATTACAAATTATTCAGAATAATTTAAATTAAAAGAGAATTACAAATGTCATTGAATTCAATGAACAAAAAGCAAATGAAAGACAATATTCAATGCATCTTCGTTTATTCATCATCTTATAAATATTAAATTTAACTTATTATACAAAATTATTGAATATTTGTGCGGCTGGTTGGTTCGTAACAAGGATGGCGATCCGTGATCGATTAATCGGAAAATCGATATTTCCAATTCATCGGTCGTAAAAGTCCAAAAATAGACCAATGATTTTTAAATTCCCCTTCCCTAGTTGGTAGTACTGGTTGGTCAATAACTCGGTAAGATTGGTTGAATTCATTTTACAGTCCAACTCGTCAATATTTGTCATTAAATTTTGAAAGATAAATTATTGGACAGTCATTTTGTTGGGTTGTCAAGTTGATCGTAAATGTCAAAGTTCAATTATGAACAAAATATAGAGTGAAATTTTCATTCGATCATTCATGAAGGTACACAAAAGGTTTATTTATTTTTGAATAAACAATAAATAATTGATTAGTTATTATAAGATAACTCTCAATTGAACCAATCGTCAACTCGTCTAATCAATCATGAATGCCATCAATTCAGGATTCTCTGAATTGATTTCATCTTATAAACATTGGGTGCAATGTAATCCACAATTACTGGCTGACTTGGAGAGTACAGTAAGATGTTTTTCTTACTTTACAGCTGGTAATAAATTTGTCTATTTGTATTTCTCCTTCTCTTAGGACATTTCTATTCTCTGACAAATCTTCTCTTGTAGGTCGATATAACAATTCTACGTTGGCATCTGAACTTATTTATTCCATACCAAATTTAATTGAATTGTTTAATGATTTATTGATATCCGGTGGTAAATATATGAATTCGAAGATACCAAAGTTGCAATTAAAAATAAATATCTGGTTAACTGTGTTAGAATATACGGAAGCTTTATTCGAGGTATCTGCACATAGAATTTGGGGAAAGTCCGGAAAATGGCTTATTATTATGTTCATACAAATATTTAAGTAAGCCTCTCGTTTTAATTTCATTACAATCAAATATTGCCAAAGTTTTTATTTAAAATCTTTTTTCTTTGCTTATATAGAGCTGTGATGAGATTGTGTTTGATACATGTCTACAAAGAAAATGTAATTAAAAGGCCTTCCATTAAGCCGCTCAATAAGAAAAAAATAAATCAAGCAGATGACAAAGATATTCAAATGAAAGAAGGTTTTCAATTGAAACGAAGTGGTATCGTAATTAGGAGTATTAAAACCTCTAGATCTATAGAAACAAGAGTTTGGACACCTATATCGTCTATGAGAGATGAAAACGAGAACGTTGATAATGCTTTTGTATCTAAACGAATGTTAATGTTGGCAGAGGTTTGTTTAAACTATAATATATCTAACGTTTCTTATTGTCACACATATGTCTCCTTATTATATTTTATAATTTCTTCCTTTTTTTCTTGTTTTTTTTTCTTTTCAGACTCTTTATATAATAAAACCATTGTTTCATCTTGGTTGTTTATCTGCAACTGGAAAAACGAATTGGCAACCATGGTTTTTGTCTTTAATCATTGATTTATCTAGGTAGCAAAGAATTTTTTATTTTTATTCAAATATATTTATACGAAAGAAGAAGAAAAAGTATTCAAAGTATTAAATAATATTTTTCTCAGTTTACAGTTATTTAGTCATTATGGAAAAGCAGCTGCACTTAACAAAGAAGAATGGAATGAAATTTATCAAAGAAGATTAAGTATACTGTTATATATTTTACGTTCCCCTTTTTATGATACTTATAGTCGTCTTAAAATAATAACAATACTAAACATTTTATCTAAAAAAGTGCCTTTGGCTAAACTTTTAACAGAACCGATAGAAAAATATTTACCACATTGGCAACAAATGTATTTTTATATGTGGTCACGTTAACAAATATTCACATCGTTTGCGTAAGAAATTATAAAATTATATAAGGTGCCTTACAATATATAAATATTTCTTCCAAAATATTAGTCAATCCAATTATATATCAAGCAAAATTTATTACGATTATAAATCGTATACTCTGCATTTTGTATATTGAAAATATACTGCAGGATAACGCTCAATTAAAACATTCCAAATTTCTGTTTATCCAATTTTTGCGAGTTGGCTTGAGTCGTCCTAGGCTGAAGGACGTTTCCAGGCGACAGGTTATCGATATGAAGAAGATCGGGAAAAAAACCTCGATAGAAAGTCTCTGATTTCATACGTGCTTTCAAGACGAATAATTATTATTACTTGAGCCGAGAAATATTAACGTACGAGATCGTTTTATTTACCGTTTTGTTTTTAAATCAAATTTAAATGAGTTCCTCGTTTAACCCGGAGTGGTGTTTAACACTGTACATTAATTTTCTTTAATATACAAATACGATAAAGGTGTAGCCTATAATTCAATTTACAAGGAAGATCTGGTTATTGACAAAAATTTATATATTTTATATTTATATATTTATTAATTTTATTTGTAAAAATATTTTAGTACCTATCATTTAATATGTATCAATCGTATATATTTATATATATATATATATATATATGTTAATAACGTCTATTTCCTTTTGCATAAACGATATATAAAATTTTATTTATAGACTTCATTTTTATATTAATAAAGTATATTCAAATTGTGTGATTGTATAAATTACAGGGTAATAAAATATAATTAATATTATATGAAGAGCCTGTTTTCCATGGAAAGTAATGATTCTTATGGATGACCATTATACATAAGCCATTAAATATAGTACAATTGCATATTTGAAAGCTGGTTGTTAGTCGCGTATTTTATTAAAATACTTTTGGTAACGTAACGTCGCACTCTTCACATCTGTTTAAAACAATCAATGAAAAATAATGAAAGATTAGATATATATAAAAATAAATTTGATTGCAAAATTAAAAATAATCAAATTTCATTGAAAAACGTTAAAGAAAATAATTTTTTTTTAGTGGAATGTAAAAGGACTATGTAGCTTAATAGATATATTTACAAATGATTCATTAGAAATGTTTATCTCGTAAGAACAATTTTGGGATGAATATTATAAACTATATATACTACTTTTTAAATAAAAATATATATATTAAAATATAGACATTAAGCCTTGAAAAAGAGGAAGCTCTGCTACAATTTTATTTACATTCTATGATACATAATATCAAATTAGGAAATATATACTGAAAAAAATGATAGTCTTTCATAAATTACACAGTACTAAGCAAGATAATGTTTTTCTTTCTTAGAATTCTTGCTTTACTATATATGTAATATATTAATAATAGTAAATATACAGTTTTACAAATAACACATATAGAATATTCTATACAAGCAGAATAAATAAAAAAATCAAATAAAAAATATGAATTATTAGTGTCTCGGTATTGGATTGTATATTTTCCTATTTACCGATTAAATATATAATTTGCATTTTTCTCTGTCTTTGGTTTATAACGTGTAAGAATATCTTACATTCGTATGCATGTGTATATATATTATAACACATATATTTAACAATATATGTATATATACATATATTGTTAAAACATTAAATAAAATGAATTCATATCATGTGACGTAATTCATGTAATATATAGATTACAATAAATAAATTATACGTATCTTAATCGTATATCCATCCTATATGTAAAATATCAAGAATTTGAATAAATCTTTTGTATGTTTAGTCTATAAATATAGACAAAATGAATAATAAAATAAGTACATAAGAAATATATCTAATGTCTCTGTATATAACTATAGCCATAGATATTACAAAAAGATAAATCCATTTGAAGCGATAAGATTCATCACAGCATAAGCTAATATCAATATATATTAATACTATTGCGCAAAACTGTTATTATATTAAATCGTATTAACTTATTATCGTTTAAAAAGAAATGTTTTGCTATAAAAATATGCTGAAATTATGCAAAAATTTCATCTTGCATACCAAGATGTTCCAAAAATATACCCATCGGTGTTCGTGCCAAGCCAATACCTTCAATTTTATTAGCAAGTTTGTTTTTTATATTCCTTAATCTCAAAGAAGCATGTACAAATATAACTGTAAGAGATGATTAATCAATTATTATTCTATATTATAGAAGTGTTATCGAAATGATTAAACTTACCTGAAAATGGTAACAGAATGCCAAGTAGAAAAACTAAGAGAGATCCTAAGGTGTACGTAGCAAAACATGCTGCCAATATTATGCCAATTATACCTACACCTGGATATTGTTGCTTAAATTGATGTATCAATCTTCCTTCCGTTGATACATAAGCAAAACCTCCTAAAATTATTATCATTGCTATCATTCCAACGAACATTTTGACAGGATGAATTAATCTGTAAAAACAATGTTTACAATATTGTACTATAACATTAATTGTAACGGTTATTATAAGCAAATATGCATATGCATATGCTTATCTATGTGCAAATATACGTATCCATATACATATACGCAGATTATATTCTATAGAGAAAAAAATTTAACTTTGCACTTACCCTACGATGAGAAAAATAATCACAGCCATGAACAAGTAATTTGTCTGATAATAAAGCATATTATTGACGACTCTGTTGCCCCATTTATCAAAATCTTTAAAATTTGGTATTTGAAAACGAGCGGATTCTAACAAAAAATCATCTAAACTCCGAAGAGGTGGTAATTCGAAATTAGTATCGATCTTAGTTTTATCCATTGTATTTAATAATTTTATTCTTATTCCTCAACAATTAGCCTTACTCCTTAGCAGTTAAAAAAACTCTGCAGATTAATAACGTTTCACTCAATTTTATTATCTTCCTCTTACGTAGTTCAATATTTTGGGACGATGACGTTTGTCAGAAAAAATCAAGGGTGACAAATAGTATACAAGAGATACATTTACACTAGTTAACATCTCTTATAGATGCTTAGTGTCGCCCTCATCCACTCGCTCGAACTTTTATGGAAACACACTATTTTTATGGTAATTGTAGAATAAATGTAAACCTTTTTTCTCCAAAATTCAACTTATTTCTCCACAAGTCATTCTAATACCCGTTTTTTATCAATTCTTTCTCATTTCAATATTTATTTATTTATTAACTCGTTAATTTATTAATAATGGTTTGTAACCATATGTATATATACGTATAATACTTATGACTTTTGGTTTCAAAAATATCGTTAAGATTGCGCCACATGTCCATTCAAATATGTCTCGTGTAAAACTGCATTATTTTGTTTATATTATATAGAATGACCGATTATGTCTAGTAAATCGCTTTTTATTAAAACTATATTTTTTTCTTTAGTATATATTTATTTACAATGCTACGTGTAATTTGCTCTCGTTCTTATCTTTCATCTTTCTGACTGTAGGTTATGTCACATTTAAATTGTCTCTGAGGAATTTTTCAAATTAAAATGTTTGAACAAAAAATGCACTTTTAAATTTGTTGAAGCTAAATTAGCTAACAATAATGCAAATTTATCTAGTAGATAAAAATGATAATCTAATAAAAGTATTTGTTAATTAGACATGTTTAAAAAAATATCAATATAAGAAGAAATTATGCCACAAGAAATTAGAGGTGGCGATAGATTTGTTATTATATTATCAAAATAACACAATATGATATTATGTAACAAGAAAAAATATTTCAATTTCTTAGTTGAAATATCTTTGTGATCAAAATACCGTGATCCGCTTAAAATCGTAGATAGTATAAGGTATACTAAATTTATATTATACACATATGAGCCGTTTATTTTAAAAGTGGCATAAGTCACTATTTCAAAAAAAATCGAGTTAATGGCAACAATAATTACAATTGAACGGTATCTTTTCATTTAAAAAAAATAAAAAGTGACTTATGCCATTTTCAAAATAAACGGCTCATGTATATATATATATATATATATATATATATATATTCTTTTCTATTCTGCCTTATATCCTATACTTTATATCCATAAGTTGTAGCATTTACTGATCGAGCTTGGGTTAACCAGAAAATGCAACGAGAAATCTAATGGTTAATATTCTTATTTTATTAATTATTTGGCGATAAAGCGAAAAAAATCGCAAAGAATTAAATAGAAAAGCTGTATACTTACTTAATGTGATTTATAAATGTAAAGAGAACGTATATATAATAAGTAAATGTATATTAAACTTCCTAATACGTACAGGGAAGAATTGTAAATGAATAAATACAAATGGAAAACATTGTCATTCAATACAATTGTACGGATAAATAGTGGCTGCATTTATTGTTACAAAATACTCGCAGAATAATGCTAAAAAATGGAAATCAACAGTTATTAGTTATCGTATGTTAGTATGTTAATATTATTTGCATAATATTATGATAAAAGATGAATACAATAAGAACTTGTAACTGTGTTATCCACAGTTGAGTTTTCATTGATCAAATGTAACTTTTTAAATAGTCTGTCTTATATTTTCTTTTCAACATAAATGAAAATGAGATCTTAACGAGATGTATTGAAGATAAACATAATATTATAATTATTGCAATAGTAAAAATGACGTAAAGCAGCATCGGAATAAAAAAGTATCACAATCAAATGCAAAAGATAGCATTAAAAGAAGTGTATAATGTGATATTACCTTAAAATGAAGAAGAAAATTCAATTGGGTATTGATAATTTTGCATGGAAATTTAGGTAAAGAATTAACTGCTTTTCCAAGTTAATAGCCAAATTTGGATGTATCGTCAGGCTGAGGGAAGTAAACGGTTGAGACAAAGAGGGATGTTAAAATAAAAAGGATGATGAGAAGAGAAGTGGAAGAGGATGAAGAAAACAGAAGAAAAGCGTCAGTGGGGATTGACGCATATTTCTCGAGTAGTCAGGGATGTCCAAAAGACGCGATAGTCCACCCTCAAGCACTCAATGATACACCCAATGTTTGAATATTTAGCTTGAAAGGTTTCCTGGTTACGCGTCGTCCCGGTCGAAGCACTGCGTAAGTTTCCCATTATGCGTGGGTAGATCTATTGGGCAGCCCTGGAGACGTCCCTCGTGCCCATCTTCGGTAGCGTCGCGTACGATACGCGAGCGTTATATCTGGCTTCGCAGCGCCTGCGAGCCTCAGCCGCTCCGTAGCTACATACTGATTCACAGCTCACCCTCGCGATTGCTACATTATACTGCTCTTAGTTTGTCCGTAATATCGGTGCGTTCTCTTTAAGAGAAACTTACAAAATTTCTGAGTATATTATCCTGAACATATTTCAAATATATATCTAATTAGGAATATTATATTTTCCTTTCAGAGATAAGAAGATAGTACAATGTGCGACGACGAAGTAGCTGCCCTTGTCGTAGACAATGGATCCGGTATGTGCAAGGCCGGATTTGCGGGAGACGACGCACCTCGCGCTGT